>NC_025993.2:106501424-106617574 GCF_000442705.2 Elaeis guineensis | reverse complement strand
TATAATGTCACATTTTAGCCTCTCAATCTGGGTGGTATGTTTACTGGAGGTTACTGGATGCGGAAGTCATTATTGTCCGTCTCCTTGGGCCAAGTCAATAGAAGGCCTGATATAATCCCACTCTAATCCATCTCAAGTTTATGAACTGGGCCTCTATAAATGGTCACATCCCTTTACCTTTGTTAAAGGAAATTAAGATCAGGTAAATGGTAAAATCTAGGTAATTTATAGTAATTGTTGGGGATACCCACCGACCGACGACCGACTATCGAAGGGCCCGACCGGCTGGCGGCCCGACCGACGACCGACCGACTATCGGAGGGCCCGACCGGCTGGCAGCCCGACCGACTAACCAACGGCCCGACGGACGACTCTGACTGGCCGATCGTAGGTCGGGCGACAGGCCGACGGACGCCATCAGCAGCTAACTGCGGCCATTCCACGGTCCATTCCCGACCGACTAAACCCAGAGGTCCGGTAGCCGACCACATGAAGCTCGCCGACCGACGGAGGAGTCCGACGCCACTCTGTTGGCCACCGACCTGGGGTCGGCCGACTCCACCAACCAACGTACGGTCGCCAGACGTTGTCAGCCCTGACACGGACATGTGGCACAGTTACCTAAGGGCATTGTCCCGCCGAGAGCCGGGTCAACCCTGGTGATTAGACGGCTACACGGCGACATGACGTTTTCACGGCGGCTCTGACAGCCTACAGTGAGTTGACAGTTCCTCACTTGTCCGCGCCATTAATGATGGCGCATACCGTGCTCCACTATATATACCGGGAAGGCAACAGTGCAAGGGTCGATCCGCCCGTCTCTCCCACATACGCAGGCTCGCTCCTCTCTCACTCTCCCTCTCTCTTTCTCAGAGCTCTCTGTCTGCATTTCACTGTTGCCCAGTCACCTCTCTGACTTGACCGTCGGAGGGTCCCCGCCGGAGCCGCCTCCGGTCAGTGCGGACTTCCTTTTGCAGGTGCACGCTTTCCGGCGATCGGCGACGAGGTGATTGGCCGCAACAGTAATAGTTGTCTCTTCCTGGGCAAATCAGGTTAAGTGGTGTCAAGTTGGGCCATATTTGATTTCACTGGGTTGTGTCAGGATGGAAATTTCTGGTAAAATAATTGGGGAAACTTAGGTTTGCCATCTAAATTGATAATAATTGTATATTTCACCTTTGCGGACTGGAAATTTTTATTATAATCTTTGTTTATTTCATGCTTAATCCATGATGTCTATTGGTAAAACATGCCCGCTTGTGTCTAGAAGCATGCTTAATTGCATGCAAAATACAAAGACCCAAAACTATGTATAAAGAACTAAAATCAACTGGTAAAGAATGAAGGATCTGGTTTTTAGGGTTCCCAAAATAATTTCAAGTAGCAATTGATAAAATATTGTACTTGCATCCAAAAATAAAAAAATAAAAGAGATGAGCAGGATATTAAATGAATTGCATGTAAGAAGCAAGATATAAACATAGAGAAGGAGATATTTTGTTTACTTTCAAGGTACATAAAATATTAACAAAAATTGTAAGTAGAACGTTAAAAATTTCATAAATAATAAGTATTATAAAATAAAACTTGAAAAAAAAAAATTAGCACATCTAAAAGCCCTTAAGTTCCTTTTTAGAAAATGGCACACAAGAAAATACATAAATATAGAATCAACAAAAAAAAAAAAAAAAAGAAAACAACACAAACAAGAAGAAACCCAGAATAAGCGATAAAATACAACAAAGACAAATATTAGAAAAATAAAAAGCATAAATAAAATTTGAAAATAAAGCATAATAAAATAAAAAAAATAGAAAAAATAAATTGATCATGATGAAATAAAAGAAATTAAACAGTGTAGCTAAAAAGATGTTAAAATTAAATCTAAGGTGGGAGGGAGATAGATGGTTAAGACCTATGAGGGATGGCTAGGCCTTCGGGTGAGAGATAAAGAGTGTCAGCTGGAACAAGGGAGAGAGACATGGGATGGGAGAAAGATATGTGGCTACACCGAGGCATTTAAGATAAGTAAGTAGAAAGAATTGAGCCATTTAAGGCAGCAAGGAGAAAGGTAATCAAAGGTTAACTTCTCATACATGATGAATTATATAGAATGCCAACAAAATATGAGTAAAGGTGCGACTTGGACCTGAGTCACTAGTATCAACGCCCAATGGGCTATTTGGCACCCTCAATATTGAAATACTTCTATCAATAGATTTTGGTATCTTAAAGAAGTTTGGAATTGGTAGTTTAATGGCCCTCAACCAATTATTCCCACCTCTTATCTCTGTCTACTATATAATTCTGGCGGTTGTCGGATAGAGGGTGCTATGGATAAGATGATCAGGGTTTGAATAGTGTGCTAAAAATGTGACAATTATATGATGCTTAACCAGGCTTTAGGTGTATAAGAATTTATAATGGATTCTCAACCATTACCAACTCTTCCATAGGTTGTACTGACATTTGTTGTCTGTGCTAGCTAGGAAGTTGCTACAAATAAAAGTGTAACTCTTTTTAGCTAAATCAGATGTTAGAGGATGCGGTTGGATATAGCAAAACTAAGCTTGGATTAGTATCTAGCAAGTTGCATCTCAAACAACATGAGTGCAGCATATCTCTACCTGCCCAACCCAAGTGGTCAGTGAAAGTTTGATCCAATTTGCATCATTATTTCTTTGTTCTAACAACCATTGGATTTAGTATCGTAGATAAAATTACTTAAAATTATCATATGTGAATTTAACTCCTGCAAGCTAATTTATGTCACCACTGAGTGCAATAGCATCTAAGTTATTGATAGTTTTCTTGGGGCAGGATGGCTGCTTGGTGTCGAAAATGCATTTATTTGAAGCCCAAGTTAGAAAAGGTGGCAGCAGAATATCACCCAAGGTCAGTATTATTCTATAATTCCAGCGTATTCTCCAATCAATCAATTAAGAAGTCTAAAAAAGTGCACTGTAGCAGCATGATCACGAGATTTAGGTTAAAGATGGCATTCAAATCACATCAATTACATGACAACGTGGTTGATGTTGCAAAGCTAATATGTGAAAATTTAACTTCTAACAACTCTTTTATGATATATTGCTGTGAAATTTGTTTTACCTTTCTTGTTCTTGTTTGCAGGGTTAAATTTTATTATGTGGATGTTAACAAAGTTTCTCAAGACCTGGTGAAGCGAGGGAACATTTCTGTGAGTTAACCATTGACTGTGTTAAATCTTTTTTCAGCTCACTCTCTTTACCATATAATGGTTGTCCAATTACAACTACTTTATATGTGTTTTCTAAGTTTCATTTTTTCTCTTCCTTTTTTTTTTTCCTCTGTTGATGGACTTGATACTTCTGGGGATTCTTCAGAAAATGCCAACCATTCAGGTGGGAATTAATTCTCGTATTTATGTTGTTGTTGATTGAAATGTTCTTATGAAGAGAAGTCATTGGAAGTTGCCACTACATGCAGCTATGGAAGGATGGAGAATTGAAAGCTGAAGTAATTGGAGGCCATAAAGCATGGCTAGTAATGGATGAGGTCCGAGAGATGATTCAGAAACATGTTTGATATATTATTTCTTTTCATTGCCCTTTCTTTTTTTTTTTTTTTTTTTTCGAAATAGGCTATTATATGTGTACATATGAATCAATAATATTCTCAATTATTATATTCCCCATCTATACCGAGTAAACCTTTCTCAACAATAATACTTTCTGTATTGAGGAAATGAGTGCTCTAATCAACATAATTAAACAAGATAAAACAAAAATCCTAGGAGAAACATTTAATTATTTTATGAACATAAATATTTTATCTATAAACAACCAAAATTGTTCTTAATTCATTATTGTTGCAACAGCTAGGGAAAATAACGAAACAAGAAAAAAATAAGAGCATGCAATATTTATATAGTTCAGTTTATTGATTTATATTCATGGATAGAGATGATGCAGAAGCTTTATTATAAAAACTAAAGATTACCAAGTAAAATATTTTTTTGCAAATCCTAGCCATTAATACATTCGATTTTTAGAACACTTGAGCGCAAGGCTATGTACATTTTCTCATGCACTAATATAGCAACAAGCTTTTCGAAATACAACATGGGTATCTAAACTTTAAGCACTTCAAATAAGATATTGCCACATCATCTTTTTTTTTTTTCTAAAAAAAGAGAGAGACTTTTAGAATCAAGCCTGAGCAGGGCTATCAACTTGCGTAGGAAATACCATGCACTTCAGTTGTAGGAAAACTTAAAAAAAAAAAAAGATTACACCATGTCATGATACATTTTTGATCGAAAATATTACATACAGGATCTCTTTCATTAATCATTGTTGAAATTGTTAAATTACTACACCAAACAAGCACAAAGAGCTCTTGTCTACAATCAAATAATCACTCTGCTATTTTTCATAAACCATATAACCTCATCACTTCAAAGTTTAAACTCAAAATCCATAGAAGCATCAAAATCTTCAGGCCATCAACATCTGCCAAGGAATTAATCTACCAGGCCGTTCGAAGAAACCTCTCTAGGTGAGGACTCAGAAGGGGAAGGCTCATCAGTGCCGATGGGCGCATCGGAGAACCAGGCGAGCATCCATCGAATGCTCAACGATCTTACAGTCCGAAAACTGTAAGATCTCGAAGAGGAGGAGAAGACATTGGATGAGTTGGTGAGGATCAGATAAACCAGAGCTTGGACCAACAAAAAGACAGCCAACTTTGTGAGGAGGTCCTCAAGGCCAGGAAAGAAGAAGGCGTCCATTGCCAATGGTTATGGCTGTGGGAACGAAATATGAACCAAGGCAGAATGGGAAGGGTGTGAGAGAAGTTGAGAGGGTCTCGGATGGGTTTATAAGCCCTCATGTGTAGTTTCTATAGTTTACTTTTCCAATAGCAACGAAAGCAATGTTACGCCGTGGTGGTAATGTCTTTGTTGGGACGGTAGCGGAAACGTTCACACTTTGGCTTGTGGAAAGAGTAAAAGGAGAATAAACTTTATTATTTTAATCGTGACTTTGCTATTTCCCCTCTTGGCAGGAATAAATCTTTTTTTCATTGCATAGATCATATGCCTTTGATTTATGACGTCTTGGTGGCGTCTCTGACTATGCTCTTGATGCAATAATCAAAATAAATAAATAAATAACATCTGATCCATTATTTAATCAAATTTAATACACGGTTTCGCTTACCGAGCTCTCATGTTGGAAGGAGTCTCACCCCAACCGCTTTCATCTCGGACCGGAGCTTTGTAGCAACATACAGTATTTTTGACAATTATCATTTAGATTTTAGCCTTATCCATATATTTATTTTTAACTCTTGCACATAATTATATTCTTCCTTTATACAATTATATTATCCTGCATATTGTGTATGCACTGTTATATCTGTAACAGTGTATTATTGGAGAATAAATATATACGGCTGCTGGAGATAAGAAATTAAAGAAATTTTGAAACTTGGGCTATTACGTATATCTAAAAGAAATTAGTCTTGCGTCCAAACTAGTTAGCCTAAGTACTAAGTCATGGTTTTTATAAATTTATGTAACTAGTTTCAAAAACTGGTACAAATCTACTGAAAATATGCAAGCATGAGAATGACTGGTGTGCCACCTTATGAATTCAAAAATCAACCATTCAAAACTAATCACAGCAACCAGTGATAGTCTAAGCGCCTAACAATATAATCATAAAATGGCTATGACGAATATGCCACTAGGATGGTGATTAAGATTGTTGTTTTTCTTTTTTTGTCAATATGTCTAGAATATTATATTTTTTATATTACTATCTTTGAAACAAATTAGTAGTATTTTATTTGAAAATGTAATAATGTTATTAATATAAAATTTATAAAATTAGATTTTTGTTGCTATTAGCTGTCATCAATGGTTCTACATGCAATACTGAAATATGCAAACATAGTACTTAAAATTATTTAGCATCCTATAAAGGGATAGTTTGGGAGTACTCAAATAAAATTACCTTGAGTGAAACGGTGTCTTGCTGGAAAATAACCGTAGTTCTTAAGATGGAGCGATGCAGCCCAATAGTAAAATTGGTGACAACATTTATATTAGTGGAAAACAATATATTGGACACGGTCAAACTTGCAAGTCTCCAAGAAACGAAAGGATCATGTGAATTTAAAAACATAGCTTCTAGACTACCAAATCAATATAGTTTCTAACAAGGTATAACACTATTAACCCAAAAAAAAACTAAAAGTGATACAAATTAATTATATTTTTCTTCTTAGTTAGGGGAGGATTTACCATCATAAGGATTGCTTGTAGAGTGGATGGAGGGTGATATTTAAGATTTTATGATGCCTAAAATATATATATATATATACATATATATATATATATATATATATATATATATATATATATATACACACAGGGAGGGAGAGAGAGAATAAAAATTCATCAATATTATTGAGGTAGTTTAAAAAAATTTATAAAAAAAATGTTTAGCCATAGAGCATGAATCTTTTTTGATGTACAGTCTGCATCATCAGTATTGTGTAACACTTAATAGCCATCATAAAAAGAGACGACTATCAAACAAGATAATTTTATATGCTATATTACTATTGCTAGCTATTTATCTTCTGATAGTGGCCACTAAGTACTGCACAACATTCTATAGCGCAAATCACATATCACAAAAGATCTTGAGTCTTCGTCACCTTCCTCCTCTTTCCATGTACATAAACATGCATTGTCCACTTAATATCAAAACAACAGGCTCTCACACATGCATCATATATATTGGGCTCTCATCAACCACACTTTTATTAGTTCTGTTTAAGTGGTTTGAAGGAGGTCATTATAAGTGAACAATATCTATGGCCTTAATTGAATATGTGTAGAAACTTTTCTTGATAAAAGATTAAGACAAATAGGTATGCTCCTTGGATATTTTTGTGGAAAGCTTTGCGGAGAAAACACCAATAATCCCATTTCTAAAGTAAATCTATTTTTTGAAGAATAAAATAAGACAATAAAGGACTGTTTAATGTGTAAACTCAAAATTTCTATGGCAATAATATAAAAGTTTTCTATTTATTGCTTGAAAGCCTTGAGGTATGAGGAAATGGTTTTGCACCAATTCTCTTGTGCCATGTGGCATTCCAGTAGTGCAAAGGAAATTATTGATACTATGATTGGACCCACAGAGTTACTTCAATGGAACCGGTCAGAACCAATGGTCCCTTCACACCAACAGTTAACAAATTGATGGATTCGTGATCCCCTTTTGGAAGGCAATAAGCATTCGCTCAGTTTTTAAAATTTGGGCTATTACATATATATTAAAAATACTTAATCTTGCTTTCAAACTAGTTAGCCTAAATACTAACTCATTGTGTTTATAAGTTTATGTGATTAGTTTCAAAACTTGTACAAATTCTGCTGAAAAATATGCGAGAATGAGAATGGCTAGTGTGCCACCTTATGAATTTAAAATTCAACCATTCAAACTAATCATAACAACCAGTGATAGTCTAAGCACCTAACTATTTATAAAATGGCTATGATTAATATGCCACTATGATGATGGTTAAGACCACTATTTTTTTTTGTTAATTTGTCTAAAATATTATAATTTTATGTTAATATCTTAGAAACAAATCAGTAGTATTTTATTTGAAAATGAAATAATCTTATTAAAATAAAATTTATAAAATTAGATTTTGGCTACCATTAGCTGTTATATTCTATCACAAAGATCATCAATGGTTTTACATGCATTAGCGAAATATGCAAAGATAGTTCTTAAAATTATTTAGCATCCTGTAAAGGGATAGTTTGGGAGTACTCAAATAAAATTATCATGACTGAAAGGGTGTCTTGCTGGAAAATAACCATAGTTCTTAAGATGAGGTGATGCAGCCCAATGGTAAAATTGGTGACAACACTTGGCTTGCTGGAAAACTAGATATTGGATATGGTCAAACTTGCAAGGCTTCGAAAAATGCAAGGATCATGTGAATTTAAAAACATAGCTTCTAGACCACGAAAATCAATATAGTATCTAACAAAATCTAGCACTATTAACCAAAAAAGAAAAACTAAAAGTGATATAAATTAATTACATCTCTCTTCTTTGGGAGAGGATTTACCACCGCAAGAGTTGCTTCTAGAGTGGATGGAGGGTGATATTTAAGATTTTATGATGCCTATGTATGGAAAACATGTTTGAGATGTATCGTAGAAGCAATATATTATGATGGCAGTAAACCAATTGCAAATACTCTTACATGATCCAAATTTCGATTAGATGTTGGTTGAATTTGCGGTGAATAGACATGCAACCTGCCATAATTTTTTCCTATCTATCTATCATCTATCTATCCACACACACACACACACATATATATATATATAGAGAGAGAGAGTAAAACTCATCAATATTATTGGCACAGTTTAACAAATTCACATAAAAAAAATTTAGCCATAGTGCATGGATCCTTTATGATTGTATAGTCTGCACCACAAATATTGTATAGCACTCAATAGCCATCATAAAGAGATAGATGACTATCAAACAAGATAATTTTATATGTCATACATGGTATGTTACTGTTGCTAATAATGGTGACCATCAAGTGCTGTATAGTATTTTATAACACAAATCGTACATCACAAAGGATTTTGAGTCTTCGCCATCGCTTCCCCCCACCTCTCCAATGTATATAAATATGCATTGTCCACCCAATATCAAAATAAGAGGCTCCCACACATGCATCCCACATACCGGGCCCTAATCAAGGACACTACCTTTTTTTTTGGGTAAAATCAAGGACCCTTTTATTAGTTTCATTTAAGCAGTCTGAAGAAGCTCATAATAAGTGAACATCCATGACCTTAATCGAGTATGGGTAAAAGCTTTCCTTGGTAAAGGATTACGACTAATGTGTATGCCCCTTAAATTTTTTGTGGAAGGCTTTGCGGAGAAAACACTACCAATCCCATTTATAGGGTAAATCTTTTTTCTGAAAAGTAAAACAAGAAAATGAAGGATTGCTACATGTGCGAACTCAATATTCCTGTAGCAATAATACAAAATTTTTTTATGTATTGCCTGAAAGCCTTACGGCATGAGGAGATTGTTTTGCACCAATTCTCTTGCACCATGTGGCACTCCAGTAGTACAAAGGAAATTATTGACGGTAGGATTGGACCCACAGAGTTACTTCAGTGGAACTGGTTAACAAATTGATGGATTCATGACCTCCTTTTGGAAGGCAATATGCATTCCCTCTGTTTCGATCTCTTCAAAGCATCCTCCAGGATTGAGATGAGGGAAGAGTTTATAAAACAAACCGCAAACGAAGTCAATTTTTTTCGGGTGACAATACCCAACTTTTATTCAGTGACGCAGCTGCAGATATAATTCTTGCGGTGCAAGGACAGAGGGAAGAACAAATTGAAGAAAAAAATAAATAAATAAATAAAAGCTGGACGCAGTTTTTATCATCAAAAGATTCAATCTATTTGATATATGGATAAAGCAATTCTACATCAATTACTCACACCTATCATGACCAAAGAACCAAACTATTAATAAAAGAATAGCATTCCTATGCCTTTCATGAACAACCAAAACCAAGGCCTTATAGGCCTGTATATTCCATCATCTTTCCCATAGGGAGAGGAGGCTCTGATTAAGATGTTGACAAAACTAATCCTTAAGATTGGAGGGCCGGGGTGATGGCTCGTAGCCTGCAGGCAAATCAGAGAGCAAGGCAATCGTACGTCGCAAGCTCAGCGATCGAAAGGATTGGAAGCTTGAAGATCCCATCTTTGTATTGGAGAAGACATTGGAAGAGTTGGCCAGGATCAGATAGACTATAGCTTGGACCAGAATGAACAGGCCTGCCTTCACCAAATAGTCGGTCGATTCATCGAATGCCATGGCTGTGGTTTAATGGAAATCAGATGAAGAAGAAGAAGGGGAGGAATTGTGTTGATGAGTGCTGCGAGCTAACATTTGGAAGGGAGGGCTTCTCTATATAGGAGACCAGTCATCACTTTTTTCCAGCCGCCTCTTTGACCGTCGCCGTATGAAGAAACTTCTTAATGAGCTTCTCATGTCTTAAAAAATGATTGAAATGACTAATTCATAGTTTCACACTTCAATGAGAGCTTTTGTTATGGACATTCAAATATTGTCTTGGCCGTCCAAGCATCTAATTAATGTATCGATTAGATGTTGACCTTAGAAAGGGTCTTCAAATTTTTTCTTCATGGCTCTTGACCATTTCTTCCCTCCTATTTTAATTCTTAGGTAAGAGAACATGTCATCTGGATGGCTGCAGAAATGTGACAAAGCATCTCACCGACTCAGGACATGCATGCAAATTTTAATCTAAATTTGAAGCTCCATATGTGGCACAGGGTTGGGTTCCAAAAGAAATATAAAAATTGAAAGTAGCAAAAAATGAACCAAATGGACCTGCTTTCCACCAGGTCTGAAATCTTGGCTCATCTTTGATTGGATGTAGCTCAACCAAATCCGAACATGGCCATCTGATTGACTCAAAAAAATTGTCAAGAGCAGGTCCATCAACAAAAAAAATTGACACCTTTTCAACAGCAGAAAGAAAAAAAAAAAAAAAAAAGGGCTTTCAACTATAACCCTAATTTAAAATTGAGATTGCCATGGGAACATGCTTGATGAGGGATTGACTCCTAAGCACCATAACCAGACCTCCTTAAAAGCATGTTGTTGCGAATTTATGGCAAACATTTTTCTTATTTGGAAGTATAATATGGCCAAACCAAAAATTGGACCCACAGTCTCTAGTTTGCCGCAATTTATAACCTGATATATTGTTAATCCCAGCAGCAACCAAGATATGTTAAACAGTACTTGCTCGCATGCACATGATGCCATGGATTGACATCCTAAGCATCACTCGCTTAGATAAGGGAGATTTGGCCTGGTTTGGAGTTATCCGCTTGAAGAATCAAAGGATGGCTGATGGCCGTACAACTTGGACCCTCTCTCTCCCTAGCCTAGCGGTAACCTTTTTGCGACCGGTGGCGTGGCGTTGACCACAAGTCCTCATCACCAGGCCAATATGGCACGCTTACACCTCCACTTGTTGCCCAGCACGACTTCAACAATACCAGTCTTCTTCTTCTTCCTTATTTTATTTTATTTTTTATTTTTTTATTTTTTTAAGGGGTGCCGAGGGAGGGAAGAGGCAATTCATGAAAAATAGAAGAGTCTTTTATTTTAGGAGAAAAAAGAATGAAAATTTTTTTTTTTTTCATGAAAGTAAAATCTATAGAGGAGATTAATTGTGGTACTTTCTATGGGATGGAAAGTGATGGTACTTTTTTTTTAAATCTACAGCTAAAATTTTATAAAATATCATTGATAGTTAGAATGAAATACTGAATAGTGATAATATAATATTATATTAATATGTTAATATTTATTATATTTTAATATTTTATTAATATAATATTTTTATTAATATTAATATAATATTTTTATTAATATATTTATATAATATTATATTTATGAAGATATTAATAAATTTATTATATTAAAATACTAATATTATATTAACATAATATAATATATATTAATATAATAAATTATTATGATCTAATGTTATATTATAATATTATACTATTATTTTTTATATAATATTATTATTTATATAAAGTCTAGAAGCAAAATGTATAATCTTATATCTATTAATGGTATAATAGATATTCTACATAGTATTCTCATGAAAATAGATGCTTAATCAAACGTAAGTCACTTTTCATGATCAATCAAACATATCAAAATTTTATTCTTAAAAAATAATTTTTTAAAAAATTAATTTTTAAATTTTTTTTTTCATGAATCAAACAAGTCCTAAATAAAAGAATGAAATACCTGCAATATTTGTTCGAAAAAGATAAGATAGATGAGGAAATTCGTCCTCCAATTTTGTTTTTAACATGCAGACTTATATAAAAAAGAAGAAATTAGCCTCCATATGATGAGCATGATGCACTATATGTATGCAAACTGGTATGAAAAGAAAAAACTGGCTCCTTTACAGTGAGCATGATGTACTACAACAATGCTAGCCGCCTATCGTATAATGGATGGCCAGCAAACAACACAGGCCATATATACGTACGACCAGTGCTTGCATGCATATTGTTTACTAGCTGTCCATTCAATGACGGATGGCCAGCATGTTATATCATATGCTATGGTGCACAGCAGAAAATCCGCGCTCTAAAAGAAAAGTATCCTTTAATTGAGGTTACATGGATGGGTTGCGGCCTGCAGGTGCACCTTGCGTAAAAGATGGATGCACCTTTAAATCCAGCATTGGATCATCCACTGAAAGCTTTGAAATCTATACAGATGACGAATGATGGAGTTCGAAGCACCTTTAGAGCCGTGAGGTGTGCGCTCCAACGGTGAACTCGTGCGGGATATATGCAGTCACAAGTTTGGAGCCATGCTGTTCAGGAAACCTTCCAATGTACAGAGAAATTGAGCCATGTATGGGCATCATCAAAAATCAAATCGGTGGTAATACCATAATTAAGCAGTGATTTCCATGTATTCTGAGAAAGAGAAGCCAAGCGAGCTATCTGGCATTTTTGGAATTATATTTGTTTGTCTTGCCTTAAAAACGAACCTTATTGGTTGCTTTTTAAGCATATGAAAAAGTCACAATCATAACCATCAAATTTACCATTTGCACTGCACTGCAAGGTGTATCACTTCTTACCATCTACGGCCACGGAGAGAAGCAATGGTAAAAACAAATTAAAAGTACAACAATAGAACTTCTATCACCTAACCTTATAATCTATGATAAGAGAATACCAAAGAAATCAATTAAGGCTGCAAGGATGAGAACAAATATTTTTTTCAATAAATGATTCCCTTCTTTTTCCTTACTAAACCTCCCAGCCTGGACACTCCTAAAAATTTCCTTGCTCTAACGTTTTGGAGAGCTCCAACGCTCCATCCTTGGTCGCGAGAAAGAAAATTAGAAGTCTTTCTATTCCATCTGTGAAGGTTATTTTGTCACACTGACTCAAATTAAAGAAGGCTCCTAACATTTTCTAGGGTTCTTTTATGCTTCCTAACTAATTTCTAAGCATAAAAACAAGTAGCTCCTATACTAAGATTTGGTTAAAAATTTGTATAAAAATTAAGAATACTAAAAATATTATAAATACCTTGCAAAAAAAAAAAGAAGTTAGGGGACCAGAAAGTACCCCCACCAAAGAAAGGTAATAAGCCTTCTTATAGGATAATCTAGTTTGGATGAAAAAGGGACGTCTAGGTGGTGAAGAAGAAGGCAAGACCGCAGATAGGGTGTTGGATAAAGGAGAAAGGTATACAATCTTAAAAAGGCGAAATTTCCCTTAGCTTAAGCAACTTCCCATTCATTTTCATCTAGATCTTGGGGTTATAGTTATGCATGAGAGTATGCATGGTTGTGATTACATACTTTGGAGAATGCCTTAAATGAATGGCTAAGAAATGGATTAGATATGTCAATATGATGGATTGATGCAGCTTGTCTTAGTTTGATGAGTGCGTTTGTTGTGTTTCTTTTATTTCAAAGGCTTGGGATTAGAGTTTGCCCCTCTCATCCAAGGGCTTGTCGCTCAAGAAGGTTCAAATCTTGGAAATTGCTCCAAAAGGAGGCTGAGATTAAAGAAGAGGGATAAATGATAGTGATTAGTGTTTCTAGATAACTTCATAGATCCAAAGACTATGAAAGGATATGATATTATGTTGTAAGATTGGATAGTTGGAGAGTGACTTAGAAAAGTATATTCATTGTAGTGCTTCTAATAATCACTTATCGTTTCTTTAGGCATAGATAACATGCAAATGTTAGTAAAACTATAATGATATAGAACGAATATTTTAGATATAGATATCTAAGTATGTAAATTAAGTATAATCAAACACTTAAATTTCAATTAAATCACTGTTTGATAAGAAAACTCAATCCTCGAATCATTCAAATAGAATCTCCCCGCTGAAGGATCTCTAGCATATCCGTACACCATAGATAAAAATTTCATTATTTTGATATATTTTTTCTCTCTGGATTTTGATGCTTTCCTTGCTTCATGGAGTTTATCAAAATAAACTTTTTGGCTAATTAAATCCTGGTTTTTGAGATATGGAGTTTATCAAAACTCCATACATCTCACTGATATATCACTGGTCAAGATATGGAACGAGATTCACAAGTTATGCACTGATCCTAATATTTACTGCTGAAAGAGCCAATCATAAGATAGTAACAAAGTAAAACAAGATATACAATTCTTTGATGCACTAATTTTACTAAACTGGTGATAACATAAAGAAAGCTAAAAAAATCTCACCTAACATATTAATATGGTATTAGCTGATGCCTCAGGACAGTATGAACTAAAGCAATGAATTTCACAAAGAAAAGCTAATCCACTGATGCATCACACTTCTCTAACACTTTATTTGCATCATTTGAATGAAGAGAAGAGGGAGAAAAATCAAACATTCCCTGTTGAATGGAAAAAGCAAAGAAAATAAAGCTAATTTCTCTTATTTGATTAGACATTTATTCAGAGAAGAAAAGAGATAATTAAAATCTTTATGTAGGATAGACAAGTGGGGAGAGAGGAAAAATGGAGAGAAGTGTTTTGTATCCGGACCTCTATTTTAACCTCCTTGGAAGTGGAGAGATTTGAAGAGAAACACCAGTTCTCTTCGTTTCTCCCCCTCCCTCATGTTTGACGGTTATCTTCTCCTCTCATTTTCTCTTCTTTCTTCTCTCTCCTTCCCAATCTATCCAAACAGGGCAAAAGAAAGTTTAGATTCTCATACTACAAAAGATGGGGTATGTTTTCTCCACAGAGGAAACCAGGAGCTTTTTTAGAGCACTCGGCCATGGTTCTTGCCGTCTTCCCTCTAAGTGCATCACAAAACAAATCTGTAATTCATGCAGGCAAACTACTGCAAACTAACATTTCAAATAGACCAGTTTCATTTAACGAATAAAAGTCTTTAAACTGATCCATAATACAACCTGTCCTGAAAATTCCTCCAGTATCACCTTTTCAACATCATGTGATAAAGTTGCCAGCTTTGCTGCTGGAAAGGATGCTATAAGTCACAATCTATTACTATTATTTGCAGAAATTTCATCAAGCAATATTCGCAAATAAGCAACTAACTAGGTAAATTATTTCAATACAGAACATCAATCAACTAAAAGGGAAACTAATTATCACACAAATACTTATTACTTGGGAAAAATATGTTTAACGTACAAAGGACAGTGGTATCATTATTGTATAAAGTGAGGTCCTCAGTCTATGCACTAAGCAAATTAATGCATAAAATTGCAAAATCACAACATCTAGTCAGAAGGTTACAGTTGCAGACTGCACTCATCCAAATATATTTCAAAGTCTTTGAGGTTGATGGTGGCTTTCTGGTAACAGCTACTACTATACATAAGCTGCAAAACAACAGACTATGGAACAAAATCTTAGGACCACAGCTGAAAGGCTGGTAAAATGACTACTATAAATCATCAAAATAAGAGTTGAAAAGCTGTAAAAATCCATCCAAGTGGCGGTTTCAACTTTTAATAGATCATAGCAAAACAATAATGAGTGAAGCAGTCTAAACATATACAAACCATTGGTAGGACTAACAAATGTCAAAATAAAAATGTATAGGATTAAGCAGCTCCTCAAGTATAGTATTATTTTTGTCTATTTTAGCAATGGTAAATTGGACAAAGTGCCGGTATCACGATTTACACAACCAAGTGATGGGTCCAAGTACTGTAACAAAAGCAGCTTCTCAGATATATCAACATTTTTTGTCTATTTTAGCAACAACAAAATAGTGCAGGTAGCATGATCTAGCCCATGTGATATACTCAAGCATCCTAATAAAGGTATTGCCAGTCAAGTTTGTACCCTGTTCAGTGTCACGCACATACTGTATAATAGTGGGTTTCCTAGGCCTGCAACTGAAGACTGATCATTTGTGCAAGAAAACATGGGAGCGTCAATCTTTGGAGAAAAAGAATGAACAAGTGAGAGCATAGAGAGCTAGATGACACCTAGCAGTGTTAGCTGGAAAACGCAAATTTGAGTTTTTTTTTAATGTCTCCAGACACTTGGATGGTTGCACATTTCTTGATACTGCCTATGACACTAATAAATCAACAAACCATGATGTCATCACAGTTAGATATAACCCATGGACCTCATACCTAATTCAACTATAACATAACACTTAGTGAAGCTTTTGCAAGCTCTATCGAATTAGAAAGCAATTGGTACAAAAAATTATTCATCATATAAATACATTTGTACATGTCTAAAATACATCTATTTAACCGGGACATGTCCCTGATATCTGCCTTTTTTTAGTTTCCTATGTCCAAAACCTATGGCACTTGGACACTTGATACCCATCTTATGTGTTGAAGAAAAGTTGATAGTAGGTCAAGTAGTCAGTACATTGCCAAATTATGGGCAATCCGAGGTCCTAGGAGGGGCAAACTGGGGACAAATCTAACTTTTGACATTTCTTTGCACAAAATGGATGCCCCAGGACTCAAAGTCTCATGATTGCGCTTGTCATCCCAAGACTTTTACAATAGCACCAAGCAATGTGGGTTCAGCAATCAGCACAAGTGGTAATATATGCTGATGTATTATAAAGTCAGAAAATATTATGGTATGTGAGTAACTAATATAATCTTCATTTTTCGACTTTTGAAATGGCCCAAGCGCGCTGTGCATCTGAACTACTATAACCTCTGGACCAAAACATAGATCAGCAGTGTGTCGATCCTTATAATAGGAGACCTCGTAGAGAAACTAACAATGCCAAAGACAGTTGTGGTTCATCCTCAATGACTGCTGAAATCATCTCATATTGGCAGCTACTCTGGACAACCAAATGAATTGTGCACATGTATTGTGGTTAATCAAACCTATTGAGAAGTCTTAGCATCTTAAATTAAAGCAATTGATGAAAGAGAAATTTTATTATGTATGTTCTCTATATTGCCTGTTCTAGCCTTATAGGTTGCATGAAATGCAAGAAATTAAAAAAAAAAATGACAACAAAACCTCTTTTAACAAGGTGGAAACAAGGTCCAAAGAATCAACCATGTCATTTGAACTTCACCAGAAAAGTTGAAAGCGATAGAATCCACTCAAGAGATAATTTGTCTTTCTTCTAATTGTTGAAAAAAATGCCTCGAAATTCGTTCTATAATAAGCCCAAAACGAGGTTCAGAATGAAAAACGAAATCCAACGAGATAAAGATCAATCCAAACGGAGTCCAAATGAAAAAGATACGGGCGAGAAAGCAGGCTAGAAGCAGCTGGTACGGCCAGCAGGGGCATGGGCCAGGCCCGACAGTGCGCTGGCGCTGGGCCAGCCCAAGCACGTGCATGGCCCGTGAGCGAGGGCGCATGCGGGCCGGCCGCGGACCTGGCCCAGCGAGCGTGCGCGGGGCGCAACCTACCACTATCCACCGGCCTGGCGCGGTCCATGGAGGGCCATGTGGACCAGGCACCCGTTTCCCTCCGGTTTCGCACGGTCCATGATGGATCGGAGATGTTTTCGGGTGGGTTCTCGCAGTCTACCATGGTCCACGGGCGCAGTTTGGTGCGAGAGCACGATCCGACGGCGGTTGGTGCTTGCAGGTGCCGGGTTTTTTAGGCGAATCTGAATACCGAGTCATGTTAGGACTCCTGTGAATGGCTTGTTACGCATTTTGGACGAGGATTTTCTGTTCTATTTATAGAGCAAAGTCCAAAAGGCTTAAAGAAGCATCGCCAGAGGTCTTAGACGGTGGTCGGCGGAGAGAGGTCTTGGAGGGCTGTGAGAGGTAGAAAGGTCTTCTTTGGGTCTTGTAAGAGCTCTTGTGAGAGTAGCTTCTAGTTGAGAGAGATTTGTGAATAAAAGTTGAGAGTGTGAGGATCTCCTCTTGTATTTATTCTCTTCTCATAGTGAAATTTTGTATGCCTCGTGGAGGCGAGCCTTTTGGTTGATCCACGTATTTGATTATTTTTTTATTTTTATTTCTTCTTTTTTCTGCAATAATTGATATCGGATCCTGTCCAACAAGTGGTATCAGAGCCAGACGGTACTAGCACCAGATTGCGATGATGTTGATCAAGATTGAAGATGAAGAAGACAAGCACAATCAAGATGGAGATCAACCGGTTCGACGAAAAGAGCAATTTCTCTGTGGCAAATGAGGATGAAAGATGTGCTCATCCAACACGGATTGATCGACGCTCTCTTATACGAGAAAAAACCGACCACCATGGAAGAGAAGACCTGGGAGCGACTACAAATGCATACGATGAGTACCATCCGTCTGCATCTGACGGATGAAGTGGTGATTCATATACTTGGCGAGACTTTCCCAACGATGTAGTGGTCGAAGTTCGAGGAGTTGTATATGGCAAAGTCTCTCACCAACACTCTCTTCCTCTGGAGGCAGTTCTACCAACTGTGGATGGACGAGGGACAGAGCGTGCAGAAGCATCTCAGCCACTTCCAAAAAATTCTTATTGATCTTCTCAGTGTAGGTAAGAAGGTTGAGGAGAAGATCAGAGCGTTGATCTTGCTAGCGTCGCTTCTCCCTTCGTATGAATCCTTGATGACTGCTCTTCCAATAGGAAAGAATACCATCAAAATTGATGAGGTCATTGCGATGATTCTCCAGAACGAGATTCTCAGATGGAAGACCAAGCTTCGAGCTCAGATGGCGGCAGCTCAGCTTTAGCGATTTCTAGAGGAGCAGATGGCAGTAGACGAAGCGGCAGAGGATCGCGAAGAGGATGATCCAAGTCCAAGACGAGGGATCCCAGCAAGATCAGGTGCTACTGATGTGATAAGCTGAGACATCGTGTCAGAAATTGCCCTCAACTCAAAGATCGAACGAGGACTACTGCAGCGACGGTTAGTAGTGAGTTAGAGGATGATGTCCTAATGATATCTGTCGAGATATCTACTTTTTTTTCGCAGTGAATTTTAGATTCTACATGCATCCATCATGTATGTTGCAGAGAGGAGCTATTTGACTCCCTAAAGAGCAGTGAGGGCACTGTTCATCTATCGAATGGATCGAGCTGTGTGATCAGAGACACCGAGACGGTCAGCTGGAGGACACATGATGGTGTAGTAAGAAGATTGGACGAGGTCCGATACATATCCAATTTCAGATGAAATCTTATCTCACTGAGCAGACTGGATTCAAACGGTTACAGATGGATAGCTGGTGATGGAATTCTGAAGGTCATATACGACGATAGAGTGATATTGGAGGGGAAGAAGATTAGAAAAGGATATTACTATCTGACAGGAAGTCCAGTGCGAGTTGGAGCTTCAAGAGCCAGAAAGAGCCCAGTACGAGATAGAGGTGGATCGGATACGAGATGAAAGACTCGAAAGGACGAGAAGCGACGCCGCAAAGTAAAGTTCCTATTACCGCAGGAGACTTTTCCGAACAGATCTTTGGTCAAAGTGGACACAGACCATGACGAAGGTGGGAACGAGTGGTCGGACTCGACTCCCATGTTTGTCTATCCATGAGACAGCAAGCGTGCCCCAGGGCATGGCGGCGAGATGGATCACAGGCTCTCAAAGACAGGTGAAGACCGAACATTGAGTCAAGGTAAAGATTGTTGAGAAAAATACCTTGAGATTCGGCTCACAATAAGCCCAAACAAGATCCAAGATGAAAAACGAAATCCAACGAAACCAAGATCAATCCAAACAGAGTCCGGATGAAGAAGATATATGCGAAGAAGCAGGCCGAGAGCAGTTAGTACAGCCCACGAGCCGCCAGAGGGGCCAATGGGTTAGCGCAGGCCAGTGGGGGCACGGGCTAGGCCCAGCCAGCACAAGCATGCTGGGCCAGCCCAGGCATGCAAGTGGCCTGCGAGCAAGGACCCGCATGGGCTGACTGTGGACCTAGCCCAACGAGCGCGTACAGGGCGCGACGTACCGCGGTCCACCGGGCTGGCATGGTCCATGGGGGGCTGCATGGACTAGGCGCCCATTTTCCTTCGATTTCGTGCAGTCCATGGTGGACCAAAAATGTTTTCGAGTGGTTTCTCACGGTTTACCATGGTCCACAGGCGCAGTTTGGTGTGGGAGCGCAATCCGACGACTGGCGCTTACGGGTGCGATCTGACGGATTTTTGAGGCGAATCTGGATATCGAGTCGTGTTAGGACTGCTGTGAACGGCCTAGTACGCATTTTGGACGAGGATTTTCTGCTCTATTTATAAAGCAGAGTTCAGAAGGCTTAGAGAGGCATCGCTAAAGGTCTTAGAGATTGGTCGGCAGAGAGAGGCCCTGGAGGGCTGTGAGGGACAGAAAGGTCTTCTTTGGGTCTTGTAAAAGCTCTTGTGAGGGTAGCTTCTAGTTGAGAGAGATTTGTATATAAAGGTTGAGAGTGTGAGGATCTCCTCTTGTACTTGTTCTTTTCTTATAGTGAAGTTTTGCATGTCTCATAAAGGCGAGCCTTTTGGTTGATCCACGTATTTGATTGCTTTCTTATTTTTATTTCTTCTTTCTTTTTCCGCAATAATTGATATCGGATCTTATCCAACACTAATTTTGTTTCTTCTATTGCCCCTTTTGGTAATCCTTCTCTATTTTTGTTTAATATAGGTATATAATCTTCCAAGAAGATGGATCTTGGTGCAACAGTAACGTTGCTCTATTATGACCTAGGTATCACAAGTTTGAGACACTAAAATAGCCTCTTTGTACATGAGGTAAGGTTGTGTACATCTAACCTCCCTAAATCCCATGTGCGGCATGCGCTTGTAGGTATAATCTTACCAAGAACAATAATATTTGACACTAGATCTATAATGTATTGTTACTCACGTTCTCCCATGAGCCTACTTTGAAGTGCTTACACCCATCCACACAAGTCCAAGTGCCATCCCCTTTTGTTTAAGTGCACAGATACTCGATGAGAAATTAGCAACTAGCTTTTATTTATTTCTTTATCTACATATCATTTTCCAATTTGTTGAAGAATCCAAAGGTTGTCATTGCTCTCTTTCAATTAGCCCCATCCACCAAAGGATATTTCTCCAAGAGGAGAAATTTATTTTCTTAGGACTCGTTTGGTTTGCAGGAAGAATTTTTTTTTTTCAAGTAACTTCCTGGGAATAGGATTTTGACATGTTTGATTGACGAAAAAAGCAACTTCTTATAGAGTCGCTTATATTTGGTTGAGTATCTATATGCCTAAAAAAATTGTATACAATACTTGTTATACCCTTAATAGATATAACACCATACCTTTTTACTTATAAATTTTATATAAATAATAATATTATATTTATATTAATAAAAACATAATATTAACATTATATTAATATTCAGTATTTCTTTCTAATCATTATATATTATTCAATATTTCATCCTAGCCATCCATTGATGCTTGCAAAATCTTAGTCTTGAATCTTAAAAGGATATTTTTGGAAGAAAAAAGGGCCATCAATTTCCATCCTATGAGAAGTCCCAAATCTGTCTCCCCCTCATGCATTTTTACTTTTCATTAAATATAGAAAGTGTCTTCCCATGGAAAAAGATTTTTCCATTTTCTCTCCTCTTAAAACTCCAACCAAACAAGAGACCTGTTCTCCGCTTCCCAGAAAGTGCTTCTTTCTCCCATTCACTTTTCGAGAACCAAATAAGTCCTTAATGTTTCCGTGAAACTGCCTCTCGAAGACTTCTACATGCTATTGACTTTTGCATCACCACAAAAAAATAAAAATAAAAAAAATAAAAGTAACTCTAAAACCATCAAATGATGACCACACAACTATTGATACCTATGGTTAACCAACAAATGACTCCATATATATCAAAACATTTAGCAAAGATCAAATGGTTATTGTTCAAAACTTTTTACATCTTCTACAACATTGTGTAATCGCATGTTTAGATTGCATATTTGGAAAGCCATTAGCAAAGGTGGACCTAAGATTCATCAGGGGGCAATGCAGTTGTTCAACTCATCTAACAAAGGATAGTTCCTTTCCATGAAGAATCGATGGTCTTTAGTCATCAAATTCTATTGTGTTTAGCAAGAAGGGAGCAACATGGATAAATAAATTTGAAAATTCTACAAACTATCCTCATAGGCAACAGTGCATGAGTCTAAGAAGATGATGATAGTGAGGTAGTAGATTGGTCTTTCCATAATCAAGATAACATGAAAGTTTTCAAACTTTCCACCATCAAAGAGACCTAATAGGTAGCATTATGACATACTTCATAAATTTACAACAACACAAAGATGCCTCTCCATGTTTTATGATCACCCGCTACTTGTTAAGTGACCTTGCCAAGCTGCAACATCAAAAAAAATCCCCTCTCCCCCTCTTCCCCTCGAAACAAAGAAAAAAAAATCAATAACATCCCTAAATTATCAAAGCAACAAGAAAATTCAAGTAAAACAAAGCAAAGGAGCATAAGAACATGGAAATAACTTGAGTTAAAGACCATCACTACGTGAATCGCATTACAGCTGACACATGCCATCCTTCAATCAGTCATCACCAAAAGTATACTATCTTATTAAGGCGAACTAGATCATCATTAAGTGAAGACCTTCTAGCGATTTAAACGACTAAGGCCCTGTTTGGAAAATGCAGCAGGATTGGAGTGGATTTCCTGCTGGAATTCGTAGATTGGCATTTTATTTGGATATAGCCAATATTAAACCAATATCCCTGCAGCTCGAATCTTATAGGAGGGAAAAAAAAGAGCTCCATGAACCTTTTTCTTCTCCCTCTTCTGCAGATCAACACGCACACAAGCTAGAACATAAGCTAGGACTTGGACAGGCTCTTAGAAGATTTCCGCCTAGGCAGGCCAATAGGCCCAATTCATGTAGGATATTCCATAAAGGCTCTAAAAGGAATCAATTTTAGCCGGATCTCATTTGTCCTTTCCCTTCAAATCACATGCTAAAGTTCATCAATGTGACGTAGAATGAATAACCGTATTGGACTATGTAACTGGACTTAAAGTTTCGAAAGAATGGATAAAAGCAAACTATACCTGGAATTTCTGGAGCTAATGGTACCCTTGGAATCCAACCCAATCGCTCGCAAGTCAATCGAACAAATCCTCCCTAATATCTGACATCACAGCATCCCCCTCATCATCCACTCTTCCACCCGCCGGCGCTCCTCCCCCTTCCACCGGCCACTCCGATGTCACCGTCTCCCCACTGGTGGCAGGCCCAGACGACCCCGTCTCAGCCTGCGCCATCTGGGTGGGGGACGCCTCCACCACCGCGGACACCGACGGCCGCGCTGGCACCAGCAGGCGGTGCCTCCTCCTGATGCGGTGGAGCGCCGTCCGGATGGCCAGGACCCCGCCGCCATCATCCTCATCGTCATCATCAAAGAAGCTCCCGAACCTAACGGACATGCGAGGCCGGCGGTGGTCCGCCGCGGCGGCGGCGGCGGCGGAGTCGACGGAGGGGAGGCGGAAGCGGCAGACGGGGCAGGAGTTGTGGAGGGAGAGCCAGGGGACGATGCAGTCGGAGTGGTAGAGGTGGGAGCAGGGGAGCTGGCGGGCGTCGGAATGGAGGGGGAACTCGTCCTTGCAGACGGCGCAGAGGAGGGAGGGATTGGAGATCTGGACGGTGGGAAGGGCGTCGATGGAGGCCTGGGGGGCCGGCGATGGGCCACGGACAGGGAGGGGAAGGGGGCGGCCTTCGCCGGCAGCGAGGTGGTGGATGAGGCGGCGGAAGTAGTCCTGAGTGGGGGCGCGACGGCGGCGGCGGCGTGGGTCGTCGCCGTCGGGGAAGTCGCCGATGCCATCGACGTCGTCAGGATCGTCGGAGTCGGAGTCTGAATCGGAGAGGGATAGGGTTAGGGTTAGGGTTTGAGGGTGGTGGGGAGGTGGGGGGGCAGGGAGCTCCATCTCCTCAAGGAAGCCGCCGCGGCACTCGGGGCAGAGGAGAGGGGGAGGGGAGGAGGAGGAAGGGAGGAGCGTCACGCTCATGTCGCACTCGTGGCACCAGAAAGTCAAGGGTTGATGGGCGGCCGGGCTGCCGCCGGAGGAGGCGGCGTAGCCCTCTCCGCCGCCCATGCCGGTGGCGTGGTTATTTTGGTTAGGCGGAAGCGCAGCGGAGGACGACATGGCTCTCCGCCTCTCTCTCTCTCTCCTCTTTCTTGGAGAAAAGAAATGAGAAGAGAGAAGACTGGTCTTTCTTGGAAAAATGAAATGAAAAGAAGAAAGGCTGGGCCGGTGGGCGCCTTGACTCGCGACCGATGGACGAAGTCTGCTGCGGCCCGTCTCTTTGCGTGTTTACGATTAAATAAAAGACGGATGAGATCTGAAAACAAAGTCGCTTTGGCCGAGTGGTTAAGGCGTGTGCCTGCTAAGTACATGGGGTTTCCCCGCGAGAGTTCGAATCTCTCAGGCGACGAATTTAATTTTTTTTATTGCTTCAGATAAATCCCCAATAAAACTCGCCAGCGTTTAGAATGTACCCTTAACAGGGACCAGTTGAACAAAGCATCGCTTTGCCATTAATTTTGAGCATGGTTTGTTTAAAGCAAAAAGAAATAAGTATTTTCAGTACCAAACTCATTGCTGCCGAATAAGATCAGCTGATTTCTATCATTAGAATGCAAGTGTTTCGCATTGTGTCTGAACATACTTTTAATTTACTCAAGGCCTTCAGACAGAATAAACAATAAGACGGTGCAGTGTAGGTTGCAAGAAAAGGTCACAAAAAGGCGAGAAACAATCTTGAGGAAACCTATGCTGCCGTCTCTGGCTATCATGGTGGCCTGAGAGTGTTTTTAGGGGCACTTATCCAGGGGCAACCAGCAATCGCGAGCCTCCATGGAGCACTGACATGCTCAGGCAATGCATACTCAATGCCGACACGTGGACCGATCAAAATCTTCTCCGGCTCGGGCCCATCTAATACTTCCAAGCCTCCTGGAAAGGAAATAGAGCGACATAAGTTGAAGGAACACCGACTAATATGCATGGATAAAAGATCTATTATTGCAAACCTGCCACTCCTACCTGGGGTGTAGAGAGCATGGTTTGACCAGGCAGTCGTAATGCCAAGTGCCTGACCAACCTAGCAATAAAAATAAACACAACACTAAGGAAAGACAGACATATTGCTTTTTAAAGAGCCAGCAATGTGAAAAGTAACGTAAATGATGGCCCCTCTTTGAACCCATCTAATACCAACAACCCACTAGATGAGAGGGAGAGGGAGGAGAGAGATTGCTTTCGAATTGTCAAAGCTGCCGGATGTTAGCAAGTTTCATTAGCAGAGCAGCCAATTCACAACTCCATGTTTGCCACCGAAGTAACCAGTTAGGCAGCTCCTGTTCCTGATTTTCTTTTATTTACCTCTCTCTTCTCTCGATATTTACCCTTCTAAGAAAAATCTTATAGATATTCCAACTATAAGAAATTCCGGTCATCAACATTTGTAGTTATCACTTAGATAACGTGGAATCAGGTGGATAGACCTGTCTTGAGGTCATGGTAATGTGTTAAATGTTTCAAATGTAAGTTTACCTTATTTCTGTGCATCTGCATTAGATGCTTAAAAAGTAATTTATTTTACATGAGAAAATACACGACAACCGTATGGGCTTGTTGCCAATGTATGAGCAGGTTGCATCTTAAAATAGTGCAGGTTCATGAGAATGAACAGCTCTGAGGGTACACTTAACATCACAATTGGGTAAGAGGACTAAATATTCCACAGCTCAGAGCTCAGCTGGGAGCCGCGACGGATGAACATGCTTGTTCAGAATTGTGATAAATATCTGAAGTCACAGGAGTTATTCTCAAACCAAGAATACTGTTGTAGCACAAAACAGAATAGTAGAATAAAGTTTTAGAGGATTTTCAGTTTTTAGCTAGAGCCTAAAAATGGCATTCAATCAAGTAAAAAAAAAAAAAAATGCAACTAACAAACATACCACCAACAACTAAGACACAAATGTGAACTTATGTTAGGAAAAAAAAATTGAAAAGTTGGATTCTAAATTCATTACTTTCATTCACATATGAAAGTTATAAATCACAAATAATCCATAATCATAAAACAGATCCCCTTTGATGACCAGCCCTTATAGTCTCCAATATGAGCACTTCCTAAAGTCATTAAGAAAACAGTTCATCAGACAAGCCTAAAGTAATTCAAATACAAAATTGGCCCTCTTCAAAAATGTAAGCAATTGGATACAATGCGTTCTCCAGAAGAAAATTGCAATAAACCTGTATTGCTTCTAAGTTAATGGCATATAGAAAAAAACATATATAAAAAGATGGTAAAATATATTGAGGGTGAATTACTAACTTTCCCTGGGCCTGTCAGTAGGACAGGCTTGTCAGTCTTCTGACCTCGACGTTCCTGAATGGTTTCCAAACCTGCAGTTCATGATAGTGTCAAAAATGATCTCCCTAATTAGCAAGTGAACAGTTGGAACTGGACTCAAACAATTGAGTCACCATTTGAATCATATGTTCCATATCAAAAGTCATGGTATTATTGAGAAGGAATCTGTTGTGATATCTAATTAGATGCACAATTTTCTCAAGAACCATATCACAGTGATTCAACAGAGATAATTACGAAAGCTGTTCATAGAAGGGTGTATGGCTTAACGAGGTTAGATCTAAACAAAATTATCCTATTGTGAAGATCACGAAATACTCTCCAAATATGTGAAGAAAAACATTAAAAGAATGTAGGAAGATGCGATAAGTTATGAAAGAATTTATGAAAAGATTTGTTGAGAGGTGGTGTCTAACTAGATGGAATTAAGGTTTTGAGAAAATATGGAGCTTACAGAGAGAAGATCACATTCTGGAAAAATATTTGTTTAGGTTCATTGAAGAAACAAAAAGACAAGATCTTTTCAGGTTGCACCATCCTTTCTCAGAAAAACAGGAATTTTAGGTTATATTCAACTAAGGAAATAATTGAACACTTTGGCAAAAGAAAATCATTCTTAGTTTCCGAATGAATGTCAATGAATGAGAAGGTTTACAGATGACAAAGAGGGATATATAAAGAATTAAAAGACGAATGTCAAATAATAGAGATATTAGCAGAGGGATGTCGAGTGATTCTGAAAATCTAGCAGTTCTTTATGTGTACGTGAAGTCTTCAATTTTAATTTTTTAGTTGCATTGAGAATCTAAAACTATAAATTAAACTGCTAGTGTTTTCCAAAAATCAAGCATAATAAAGTCAAAGGTTAAGTGGTGTTAAACAAGTAAAATAACATTAATCCAAGGACTTTCTTCCAATTCAACAACACAAGAGTGGAATGAGAATTCTAATTTATTCAAGTTCCTTCTTTTGCAAGTGCACTTCATGTTACATAACAAGAAGAGGGATACAAGCAAACACCTGGTAAGAAAGTGATACCAAGGTTCTGATAACCATGATGAACAAAGACCAAAATTATTTCATTGAGAACACTGATGGTATAAACCTACGATGGCATTGGTTAAAAATGAAAATGGAAAGATGACAGTGCCACCAAGTATCTAATAAGTGATATGAGCAAGAAAGAAACATAGAGACTTCAACAAAGATGCCAACATGCATGGACATCCACATCCACATCCACATTCGCATACACTAAAGAGTGACGGAGAGAGAGAGGAGGTGGAGGAAGAAAAGGAGGCATAGCCAAACCAAGATGAACAGAAGAAAATACTTGGACACCTACAGATCTTTGATCACTTCCAAAGTATTCCAGCCAACAGCACCAAGAGCTCACTAAAAATCTGAAGTAACATATGAAAGCTTCTATAGTCTTCTTGATTCTATTACATGTCCTATTGTTCCTTCCCAACCAAATAGAGTGCAATTTCAAAGAATTTCCTTCCAAAAAAAAAAATGTTGGTTCTCCTTATATTAAGGCCTGCAGAAACTAGTTAAACTCTCCAAATGTGATACTTATTGCAATATGTTAAAATAAAAGAAAAACAATTCCCAAATCCACAAACTCCTCATGCTCACTTTAGGAACTGTGAAGTGCATTTATCTTCCTTATCCATGAATGATGATTTCATCTAATGCACCGCACCAACGGGCAGTTGGAAGATGAGATTACAAAGATGGCTATCTCTAAAGCAGCAAAATCTGCCTTGAGTCAAGAAGATAGACCAAAAGCTGATATGACATGTTTAAGGCAAAAAAGCAAACACATTTATAGAAAGTGATGAGGAGTTAACCATCAAGCAACATGGAAGGATATGCTTACCATAGGAGTATGACGGTTTAAAAAGATCTGTAGAGACAAGTTCCACTAATTGGAAAGAAGTTTGTTACATATGCATGCAGTTATTTGTCTTAATTAGGATTCCAAAGACCTTAATCACCACTATATTTATAGTTCACTAGCATATGACACTGCATATATTATTAACACATTGTCCACAGAACAATCATGAAGAGAAATATTTGGTGAGTGTTGCTTAAAACCTTATGAAGAATGGCATTTTGACACATCCAAAGTGATTTTAGAATTTTGAAACTACTTAACAAATTACGTTTTTTCGCTTACCACCGACAGGTGAACACGAGCGAATCAAAACTGCAGCACCTACTCCTTGCTTATCCGCCACAATGTTGAGCATCATGTGGAGGCCATAGCACAGGTACACATACGCATGCCCTCCCGGCCCAAACTACCACCAAAACACCCACCCATTCATTAAGATCTAAACATACAACTTAAACATCAAAAGGGAAGTTCTTTTTTAGGAAGCATAACAGAAAGCCAGAAAAGTCTAAGAAAAGAGGGATTTTTTTTTGGAGAAGATGAATTAGATTATAAGTAATATATTTGAATAACATAAAAATCGCCTCTAAAAAAATTACTATGATAATTTTACGGGTAAATAGAACATGAGGGGAAAATTAGAACTTACAACTGGGGCCGTCCGCGTTGTAATGCCGAATCGACCATGGCATGCCGAATCACTCGGCCTGTAGGCCTCCACCTACAATTCATAAGCATTGAAGACCTAATCAGTATAAAAAAAATCGAAACTTTTCTTCCAATATTAGTTCAGAAAGCAATTAGGGTTTCATAAGGGTGAACGAGAGAGATACCTCGGTGATTTGGAGAACGACTTCGTCTCGTCGAAGGAACTTGCCGAGAAGGCGACGGGCGAGGTCGAGGGAGTCAACTAAAAAGAAATCTTGGGGCAAAATCGCCGCAGGGGCCGGCAGAGAACGAGGTAGGGTAACGAGACGCGCCGCAGGAGGCCGCGGTGTGGCGGGCGGCGCTGTGATTCCGCCTCGGACGCCGGCGCCGGTGGCTCCCGCCGTGAACGCCGTGGCCTTCTTTCTGAGCTTCCTCGCCGGTCTCTTGAACCGCGGAGGATTTGTACTGGTGGTCATCCGAACCCACCGTCCACGGAGGCAGGGGCGTGGTAGGCCTGGGTGCCCGTTCCCGCGTTCCCGCGAGGAAGCTTTTCTTTTGCCTTTGCGAATAAAGGAACGGGTTCGGGTTGTATCTTTTGCATGAAAGATAATTAATGTTGTTTCTTGATGTAGACCCTTGGATAGCGCCCTGCATAGAGCCCAAAGCATTGCGAACTTTCCATGCGTCCCTCTGCACAACCCTGGAAGCAGCCATTGCGCGATCAAACGGTGGATCCGCGAGAGGAAAGTAAATCCTTCTTAAAGACCGTTATGATATAAAAAAAAATATGTCATTAATTTCATATTAATTATTAATTAAAAAAATAAATTTTGTTGGGGGATACCCGCCGACTTACTGCCGGAGGGCCCGACCGACCGGAGGCCCGACTTACTGCCGGAGGGCCCGACCGCCCGACTGCCTGGTGGCTTGACCGCCTCCGTTGGATGACTCCGACTGGCCGATAGACCGACCGATCGTCGGTCGGGCGACCGACTGACGGATGCCATCAGCGGCTAACTACCGACCAGTCTACGGCCCATCCCGGCCGGGGGTATGTCGGGCGTAACCATCCCGACCGACTGAACCCGGGGGTCGAGGCCCGACTTACATGAAGCTCGCCGACGACCGGAGGAACCCGACGCCACTCTGCTGGCTGCCGACCTAGGGTCGGCTGACTCCTCCAACCGCCGTACGGCCGCCAGACATTGTCAGCTCTGACACGGACATGCGGCACAGTTACCTAGGGGCATTGTCCCGCCGAGAGCCGGGTCAACCCTGGTGATTAGACGGCCGCACGGCGACATGACGCTTTCACGGCGGCTCTGACAGCCCACAGTGAGTTGACAGTTCCTCACTTGTCCGCGCCATTAATGACGGCGCCATACCTAGCTCCACTATATATACCGGGGAAGGCAACAGTGCAAAGGATCGATCCGCCCGTCTCTCCCACATACGCAGGCTCGCTCCTCTCTCTCTCTCTCTCTTTCTCAGAGCTCTCTGTCTGCATTTCACTGTTGCCCAGTCACCTCTCTGACTTGACCGTCGGAGGGTCCCCGTCGGAGCCGCCTCCGGTCAGTGCGGACTTCCTTTTGCAGGTGCACGCTTCCCGGCGATCGGGCGACGAGGCGATTGGCCGCAACAGATTGGCGCGCCAGGTAGGGGAAACAGCATGACAAAGACAAGAGCTCAACGATCGAGAGTCACTGGGTCGGCCAGGCGCTCTTCCCGCCGGGAAGAAGCCTCCCCGCCCCCACCGGCGGCGGAGCCTAGCTCTCCGCACCCTGCAGTGACCACGGAGGCCCAGATTGCGGCCATCGTGCGGCAGATGACCGTACTGACCGACGCAGTCAAAAGCCTCCAGCAGCAACCGGCGGCCCGACCTATGCCTTCCAGGAGCAGCCGCCGACGGCCGCGCCGACCCCTGTCGCCTCCATGCGAGCGCTCCCAACAGCGCTCCCACGGAGAGGAGGAGGGACGACCACGGCGCGACGACCGACGGTCCCAGCGGCCCTCTCCTTCCCCGTTGGAACGGGCAAGGAAGGAGAAGCGGCCGCGCACACCGTCGGCCTCTCTCTCAGAATCTTCCGGAGGCTCCACCCCTGGGGTCTCCCAGCATCGACGAGCGGACGACTACGAGCGACGGTTCGAGGAAATCGACCGCCGACTCGCCCAACTGCAGATGGACGGCCAGAAGTCTTCGAACGACGTCGACTTCCAGACCGCCCAACCTCTCTCCCGACTGGTCCTCGACGAGCCGATTCCCAGTCGGTTCAAAATGCCGAACGTGGAGCCATACGACGGCTCCACCGACCCAGTCGATCACCTCGAGAGCTACAAAGCTCTCATGACGATTCAAGGGGCAACCGACGCTCTTTTCTGCATCGGCTTCCCCGCACGCTCCGCAAGGCTGCCAGGGCTTGGTACTCCGGTCTCGATCGGGCAGTATCCATTCCTTCGCGCAGCTCGAGCACTCGTTCGTGGCCCATTTCAGCACCAGCCGAAAGCCGCCGCGAACGTCGGATAGCCTTTTCTCCCTCAAGCAGGGGGAAAACGAGACGCTCCGACACTTCGTGGCGCGATTCAACGCGGCCACGCTCGAGGTCCGGGACCTCAACGAAGACATGGCAGTTTCAGCCATGAAGCGGGGCCTGAGGTCGTCCCGATTTACTTATTCTCTGGACAAGACCCTCCCCCGAACATATGCGGAGCTACTGGAGCGCGCATACAAGTATATGCGCGCGGACGAAGGAGCGTCCGACCGACGCTTGGCGGAGCCCAGGGGTCCGAAGGAGAAGCGGAGAAAAGGTCGGGAGCCCGCCGAACCAAGCAGGCCCCCGACCAATAGTCGGCTTTCTCCACCCCGACAGATCCAAAAATCACCCCGCGACAGACTCCGAGGCCGGTGCGTCCCAGGTATGACTCCTACACTCCTCTCTCCGCTCCCCGTGCGCAGATCTGATGGAGATCGAGGGGGAAGAGTACCTGCGACGGCCTCCGCCTCTGAAGGCAAAGGGCCTCGACCATCGGAAGTACTGCCGGTTCCATCGGAGCCACGGCCACGACACCGAGCGGTGCATCCAGTTGAAGGATGAGATCGAAAATCTCATCCGCCGGGGGTATCTCGGCAAATTTCGGAAGGGTCCGCCGACCCAACCGATTGCCGATCGACGCCCCCAGCCGACTGAAGAGGCGCCGACTAACCAGCCGACGGCCGGAGTCATCAACATGATCTCCAAGCGGCTGGGACCGGGGACGTCTACAGGAGGGGAGCCGACGAAAAAGCCGCGCCCGGACGACGTAATCACCTTCACAGAAGACGACGTTCGGGGCATCCAGACTCCCCACGACGACGCTGTTGTTGTGTCGGCGACAATAGCCAATTATGATGTAAAACGAATTTTTGTTGATAATGGAAGTTCGACAAATATTTTGTTTTACTCGACCTTCTCCCGAATGCGACTGTCAACTGACCGACTTAGGAGGGTCCCTTGCCCCTGATCGGCTTTGCCGGAGACACCGTCACGACAGAGGGAGAAATTACCCTGCCCGTGACGGTCGGCACCGAACCACGGCAAAGCACGGTCTCCCTCATTTCGCGGTCGCCCAAGTTCCTTCGGCCTACAACGCCATACTCGGGCGACCCGGATTGAACGCCCTCAGGGCGATCGTCTCGACGTACCATCTCCTTGTTCGATTTCCGACCAAAAATGGAGTCGGGAGATGCGCGGAGATCAACAGCTCGCCCGACGATGCTTCCAAATCTCCGCTCAAAACGACGAGACAAAGGATCCCCTGACAATCGACAAACTGGATCAACGGGAGGAGGAAGAACGGGGTTCGCCGGCCGAGCAGCTCGAGGCGATCCCGATAGGAGAAAATCCCGACAGAAAAGTTTGGGTCGGGTCTCAATTGCCCGACACCGAACGTCACCGACTGGCGGAGCTGCTGACGGCCAACGCCGACATATTCGCTTGGTCGGCAGCAGATATGTCGGGCATCCCTCCAGAAACAATTACTCACCGACTCAACATCGACCCGACAATGAAGCCGGTGAGGCAGAAGAAAAGGTCCTTCGCCCCAGAAAGCAGAAGGCCATCGACGAAGAAGTGGACAAGCTGCTCGAAGCAGGCTTCATCCGAGAATCCACGTATCCCGATTGGCTCGCCAATGTTGTCATGGTCAAGAAAGCCAACGGGAAGTGGAGGATTGCATCGACTATACCGACCTCAACCGAGCCTGCCCGAAGGATAGCTTCCCACTTCCGAAGATCGACCAGCTGGTGGATGCGACGTCCGGATTTCGACTGCTCAGCTTCATGGACGCCTTCGCCGGGTACAACCAGATCCGGATGGCGCCTGAAGACGAGGAGCACACCGCGTTCGTGACTCCCAAGGGTCTCTACTGTTATCGAGTGATGCCCTTCGGACTGAAGAACGCCGGCGCCACCTACCAGCGACTTGTCAATAAGGTCTTCAAAGACCAAATCGGACGCAACATGGAGGTGTACGTGGACGACATGCTGGTGAAGAGCACGCAGATCCCGGACCATGTTCAGGATCTCGAGGAGACCTTCCGCACCCTTCGACGACACCGAATGAAGCTCAACCCGACCAAATGTGCTTTCGGGGTGACCTCGGGAAGTTCCTCGGATTCCTCGTTTCTCAGAGAGGGATCGAGGCCAACCCTGAGAAGATAAAGGCAATCCTCGACATGCGTCATCCGAACACCAAGAAGGAGGTCCAACAGCTGAACGGAAGAATCGTCGCTCTTAGCCGATTCATTTCCCGATCGGCTGAAAGGTGCCTCCCGTTCTTCAAGACTCTGCGCCAGGCGAACGGTTTTTCTTGGTCGGATGAGTGCGAACAGGCCTTCGAAGACCTGAAAAGGTACTTGGCTTCCCCGCCGCTGCTCGTAAAGCCGCAAGTCGGGGAGACCTTGTATCTCTACTTGGCCACATCTTCTGAGGCGATCAGTTCGGTGCTTGTTCGGGAAAACGAGTGTCGAACTCATCAGCCCATCTACTACACCAGCAAAGTGCTCCACGGCGCCGAAGCCAGATACTCGGAGACGGAAAAGATGATTTTCGCCCTGACCGTCTCCGCGCAACGGCTCCGACCATACTTCCAGGCCCACGCCATCGTGGTACTCACCAACCAGCCCCTGAGGGCCGTACTGCGCCGACCCGACACATCCGGACGACTCGCTAAGTGGGCGATGAAGCTTAGCGAGTTCGACATTCAGTACCGGCCAAGGCCTGCCTTGAAGGCTCAGGCTTGGCCGACTTCATCGCCGAATGCCCGACGACCGACCAAGGTCGGGAGCTGAAGGCCCGGGACGAGATCGGTCTCTGAGCCAGACCCGATCTCCACCTGGGTACTCCACATCGACGGAGCCTCCAACGCTCAGGGAAGCGGGGCCGGGCTCCTGCTCACGAATTCGGATGGGGTGGTCACCGAATACGCCCTCCGGTTCGACTTCAAGGCCTCCAACAATCAAGCCGAATACGAGGCTCCTCGCGGGCTTGAGGATGGCGAAGGAACTGGGCATCGACAGCCTCCGGGCATTCTCCGACTCTCAGCTGATCGTGGGGCAGGTCAAGGGCGACTTCGAGGCGCGAGATCCGACCATGATCAAGTATCTTCAGAAGGTAAAGGATCTCGTGGCCCGCCTCGAGTATTTCGAGATCTCCCACATCCCCAGATCGGAGAATGCCCGCACCGATGCTCTCTCCAGATTGGCAACGTCGGCCTATGACTCCTTGGGTCGGACTTCGTCGAAAATCTCCAGCAGCCGAGCATCGATCGGGTCGAAGAAGTGCAGCAGCTAATGTCCGAACCAAGTTGGATGGACCCGATCGTCCGTACCTCACCGACGGGACCGGTCCCGAAGATCCCGCGGAGGCCAAGCGACTCCGATGGTCGGCGTCGCAATATGTGATCATGGACGGCCGACTCTAAAGAGGTCGTTCTCCCTCCCTCTACTCAGGTGCTTGGGACCGACCGACGCCGACTACGCTCTCCGAGAGGTTCACGAAGGAATTTGTGGGAATCACTTGGGAGGCAAGTCCTTAGCCTTCAAGGTCTTGCGACAAGGCTACTACTGGCCGACCATGAAGAGGATGCGGCAGAGTTGGTCCGAAGGTGCGGCCATGCCAGAAGTATGCCAATATTCACCCAACCGGCCAGCCAAATCGCTCCCATTGTCGCTCCGTGGCCCTTCGCTCAGTGGGGAGTCGATATTCTCGGCCCCTTCCCACCGGCGTCGGCCAGAGGAAGTTTATCATCGTCGCCATCGACTACTTCACGAAGTGGGTCGAGGCCGAGCCCTTGGCACAGATCACCGAGCGGAAGATGGAGGACTTCATCCAAAAGTCCATCATCTTCAGGTTCGGATTGCCCATACCATCATCACCGACAACGGACGGCAATTCGACAACCAAAACTTCAAAGACTTCTGCACCAGGTTCCATATCCATCATCGACTGACTTCAGTCGGGCACCCACAGTCCAACGGTGAGGTTGAGGTGACCAACCGAACCTTGCTCCATGGACTCAAGACCCGACTGAACGAAGCCAAAGGTCTCTGGGTCGACGAGCTGGGCTCCGTTCTGTGGGCTTACCGAACGACCCCCCGCGTCCCGACCGGGGAGTCGCCGTTCAGTTTGGCTTACGGAACAGAAGCTATGATCCCGCTCGAGATTGGCCTGCCATCTTCAAGGGTCGAGCAGTACCAAGAGCCAGACAACTCCGAAAGTCGGAGGACCGACCTAGACCTTCTCCCGAACTGCGAAATGAGGCTCAAATCCGAATGGCCTCATACCGACAGAGGGTCGCCCGGTATTACAACGCTAAAGTCAGACCAAAGCTCTTCAGGCCTGGCGACCTGGTCTTGAGGAAGGCAGAAGTGTCGAAGCCCTTGGACCAAGGGAAGCTGGCCCCAACTGGGAAGGACCCTACAAGGTTGCTGACACCTCGGGCCGAGAGCCTATCGGCTGGAGACCCTTGAGGGGAAGCCCATTCCCCGAACTTGGAATGCCGACAACTTGAAGCTGTATTACCAGTGAATTCTGTAGTTCAATTGTCGGAATACAAGTTCAGTTTGAAAAATCGGAGTTCTAACTCTTCGACTACTGGTCGGCGCTCAGCCCCGACGCATCTACGCGGAACTGGCACCGACGACACATCGGCCCCTTACACGGACCGATGCATCTACAATGACGGGAGTCAATACTCCTTCGACGACTCGTCGGACCTCACAAGGGCCGACGGACTATTATAACGGGAGTTACACTCCTTCGACTTTTGGCAACACACCCGCCCCTGACAAAGGCCGATGCGGCTGTTGCGACGGGAGTTCATGCTCCCTCTACGGTCGAATTTTCGGGCAGAATCCATCGACCGACAGATCGATCGGGCCCCGACCGAAGAAAGGCAAAAACCCACGCGACTATTGTCGCGACTTCCGACCGGGCTACGGCCGGTCGAGGGATATTCGGCTTACCACCGTCTATCACACGACGCGACCTTTGTCGCATCTACGACTTGCCAACCGACCAACGGCCGGCTGAACGACATTCGGCTTATCACCGGACGTCGGAAAACATCGAACCCGACGCAGGGGTACGGGAATCCGACTTACTATCGTTTCCCCGACACTGCGCCGGACGACGACTTCGACTGTCGGAACCCGACCTAAAGTCGGGACACATTTTACTCTCGGGGCTGCACAAGTTGCTGAAGTCCTACCGACTTACGCGAGTTAGTGATTTGACTAAGTCAGCGACTCATGTTCGACATTGCAGACATGTTAGCATTACAAGCAAGGGGAGAAAGTAAAGGGAAGTTTCATTCAATACTTAAAGAAATTTTGTCCATAGATAAAAGAAAGTCTACAAAGATAAGGCCGAAGCCCGATTACAAGTCGAAGCAGAGCATAAGGCAAAACAAAACCGACTAATCGTCGGAGTCGACGTCCTCAACAGGACGACGATGCGAGTTGGTCGGCAGTTCTGCTCCGACTTCATCCGTCGGGGCCGACCGATCTTCGGCAACTAGCTCTGCGACGTCTTCGGCTTCCGCCCTGGTAGAGAGACCATCCGACGCTGGTCCGGCCGCCTCCTCCGCAGCTGGGGCCTCCGACTCTGGCAGAACCACACCGCTGAGGTCGAGTTCGGGGTACAAGCTCCGAACGGCTTCCCGGGCATCTTCGTACCCAACTTGGTACGAAAGGTAGCCGCTCTCCAAGAGCTCCTCGCGGTACTCCTCCGAGTCCCGGAGGACCTCGATCACCCGACCCAAAGCCTCCTTTGCCGACTCTGCCTCGGCTTTGGCGACGTCTGCGTCGGCCTGCGCGGCGGAACGGCCTTCTTCGGCCTCGGCGAGGTTCCCGAGACTTGCTCGGAGTTGCTCGCGCTCGGCCTCCAGCTCTTTGCCGACACTATCTCGCTCGTGACGGAGCCGACGGATGGTTCGGGACTTCTTGGCCGCGTCGTCCTTCGCCAATTTGAGCTCCGACTCCAGCGACGCCTTGGCCTCCTTGAGTCCGGAGACCTCCTCCGAAAATCGGGAGACCTCCCCTTCGAGTCGGTTCTCCCGGTCGGCCGACTGTTGGAACTGGTCGAGAAGGATGGCCTTCTCGGCTTCGAGGCCCGCGACCTTATCTCTCCAGGCCGCGCGCATGTCTCCAAACTTCCGATATCCGGCTTCTAGCTCGGATATGTTGAAGACCAGCTGCACAAAAAAGAAGAACCGACTGTTAGTAAGCCGAACTTGCAAGGCTACGATTAAAAACAGAAGGAAAGGGACTTTACCCGAATCAGCATCGGATAGAAGGACGACAGCATGTCGGAGACACGCTGGTTCTTCATCGCTTCGATGTCGGCAGGAAGGAGCAGTCCTTGGCATAGTCTCCTGGCCAAGTCGTGGTTGGCCAGGCCCGACGCACCCTCGGGAAGCGGAAAGTCGGCCGACCCGCCCGCCGACCGACCTTCGTCACCCGACGCCATTGGGGCCTTACCTCGGCTGGCCGTCCAGGCCCTGACGTCGGAGATCGACGGCAAGCTCGAGCCCGACCGAGTCTCGGCGGACGGCGCGGCGGTAGCGTGCGTCGGCTGCTCAGGTTCACGGACCTCCTCCCGAACCTCCGGAATCTGCTGGTCGGTCGGCGTGCCCCCGGCAGGATCAGCCGCTCGACGGTCGGGCGAAGCAGCTCCCCCGACCGACGGTCCCTCGGACGGGACGTCTACCAGCACCGTCGGCACCGACAGTGCGATCACTGGCTCGGCTGGTTCGCTCGACGGAACCACGCGGGGCCTCTTGGGAGGCAGCGACGGCCCGGCACCTGCTGCCGGCCTCTTCCTCACGGCATGCTGACGTATGTCGGCTGCCGACAGTCGCGTCCTCGGCGGCATATCTGAAAAAGACGACTAAAGGTCAGAGCTAAAGAGGAAGGCAGAAAAGAAAATGAAGATGTCGGGAGAATGCAAACCGACCTAAACGGGGGACCGGGCTAAGGCCGGCGTCGTACAAGGCCTGCTCGGTGACGAGCTCGCTCTGCTTCGGCACCGAGATGTCCTTTAGCCGATGGAAGTCCTCCCGATCGTCGGCCTCCACCCGACTGTTCTCGTTCGGATCGGTTCGGGGATTTCCCCAACGGACGGGAAACCTCCATGGAGCCAAGGACGACACGAAGAAAAACTGGTTCTTCCATCCGTGAATGGACGTCGGAAGACCAGTGATAAAAGAGAGCCCTTTCCGAGGAATGAAGTACCACCACCCTCGGGCTTTAGGGTGGGGACGGAGGACAAAGAAAACTCGGAAGAGAGAGATCCGAGGTTCGGTCGGCAAAAGCCGACACAAGAGGGCGAAGCTGACTATTAGCCGAACCGAGTTCGGCGCAAGTTGTGCCGGGCATAGCCCGTAATAGTCCAGAACGTTCCGGACGAACTCCGGAACCGGAAATCTAAGGCCGGCCCGGAGATCCTCCAGATAGAACGCCACCTGTCCCTCGGGCGGGCTATTGACCCGACCATCGGCGCCAGGGGCGAACAGCCGAAACTGCTCCGGGATGCAGTACTGCTCCCGGAGCCGATCGACGTTCGGCCCCGAAAGTGAAGAAGCCTCCACCTCCGGGGACGATCGAGTGTCTTCGGTCGGTTCACCCGACCGACTACCTCGTGGGGACGTCCTGGCCATGAGTTCAAGGAAATGGCGAGGAGGAAAGAAAGGAGGAAAGCTACTCTAGCCCTTGGGAGGGAGAAATCGCCAATGGGGGGCAGAGCGGAGAAGTACCTGGAGCGGAGGCTCAAGCGGCAGAGTCTCGACTGTAAAAATGAGAAAGGTAAAAATCATGTGGGGGGTAACTTTATATATATAGTGCCCCCCAACGGTCGAGATGCAGGCACGACCGACGAAGGCTCCCCAGATTTTGCCACGTGACATCATCAGGGCCGTTCGGCGGTCCGACGGTTCGACGCACCACCCTTCAGATCGCGCCACGTCGCCTCCATCCGCTCCACCGAATGCGGGCCAATCGCCGCACGCCACGTGGCACGAAGGGACGCGGCGGTTGGTGTTCCCGACGGGACGCGACGCTTGGTGTTCCCGAGGGGGCGACGGGAATGACGGTTCCACTTCCCGATGGGACATGACACCTGGCGCCGATTTTATCGCTGACACCAGCGGAACATACGACATGACGGAGTGTCCAGCGCCGACTCGATAACTGACGCTGATAAGACTAAACGTCTGACGCCGACTAGGCGACGGACGCCAGCAAGCCTCTTGACATTTATGAGGCGCCTGACACCGTATCAACCGGCAGTACGGTCGGATATTTGCGTACGACAAATCCACTCCCAGTCGTCCAGGATTGCTACCCGAATGGAAGCCTCAGCCAGCTCGCCACCCGACTTGGGAGTGGAGGGGGGCAACTGTTGGGGGATACCCGCCGACTTACTGCCGGAAGGCCCGATCGACCGGAAGGCCCGACTTACTGCCGGAGGGCCCGACCGCCCGACCGCCTGGCGGTCTGACCGCTCCGTTGGACGACTCCGACTGGCCGATAGACCGACCGATCGTCGGTCGGGGCGACCGACTGACGGATGCCATCAGCGGCTAACTATCGACCAGTCTACGGCCCATCGCCGGTCGGGGGTATGTCGGGCGTAACCATCCCGACCGATTGAACCCGGGGGTCTGAGGCCCGACTTACATGAAGCTCGCCGATCGACTGGAGGAACCCGACGCCACTCTGCTGGCTGCCGACCTAGGGTCGGCTGACTCCTCCAACCGCCGTACGGCCGCCAGACGTTGTCAGCTCTGACACGGACATGCGGCACAGTTACCTAGGGGCATTGTCCCGCCGAGAGCAGGGTCAACCCTGGTGATTAGACGGCCACACGGTGACATGATACTTTCACGGCGGCTCTGACAGCCCACAGTGAGTTGACAGTTCCTCACTTGTCCGCGCCATTAATGACGGCGCCATACCTAGCTCCACTATATATACCGGGGAAGGCAACAGTGCAAGGGATCGATCCGTCCGTCTCTCCCACATACGCAGGCTCGCTCCTCCCTCTCTCTCTCTCTTTCTCAGAGCTCTCTGTCTGCATTTCACTGTTGCCCAGTCACCTCTCTGACTTGACCGTCGGAGGGTCCCCGCCGGAGCCGCCTCCGGTCAGTGCGGACTTCCTTTTGCAGGTGCACGCTTCCCGGCGATCGGGCGATGAGGCGATTGGCCGCAACAAAAATTATCTGAGTAGTTTGGAGTTTAGATCCCAAATATATATATATATATATATATATATATATATATATATATATATATATATATATATATATATATATATATAAAAGAAAGGATTTCACTAAAAAAGCCCTCGTCTTGTATGTTTATTAGATCTTGGCAGGGATTCGATCAACTAATAGTAGGAATTTTCTATTTAAAATTAGGTCAAATATACATACTATTTTTTTATAAATAATATATTTTTGATAAATATAATTTAAAATTTAAAATTAAATCAACTAATAGTTTTAATTTTTTTTTGATATAAATAAATATATATATTATTTTTATATAAATACAATTCAAAACATCAAAATATAAAATATCACATACAGTTTTAGAGCACTACTAACGGTACCAAAGTGCAACACAACCTGCAGCAACTATTTCATGGCCTTTCAGCAGAACACATCCCCACCCCCTCGAACAGAGCTCGAGCCCAATATTGGACCTTACTAAACCCGAATTCAATTTTCGAATGCCACGTCCATTAGATTTACACGTCATGGTCAATCACTGCCGTGAGATTTACAAATCCCGAATCCAACGTTTATGATTCAATCATTGCCACGTCCATCATTCCATCCATGAGTACACAAACCCACCATCTCCCACCGGTGCTCTTGTTATCTCCATTACTCGAGGTGGAGCTAGTTAGACAGTGGGGGCCCTCTGAGTAATGATGGATACTTATCCACCGTAGCCATCAGAACCTGACTGGACGGCTATTAGATAATCCCATCCTTCTATCACATCATGTCTCACTGTGTTTACGTCGCCGTCAGCAGCAGTAAAGTAAAAATAATGAGCTATAAAAATAAAGTTTATAAAAGAAGAGAAAAGGACAAAAAGAGGAGCGACAGCCAATCTCCGTGGCCAAATTGGCGCACCACTCGGTCCTTCATCTTTTCCATCGGAAATTTTTGTCTTTTTCGTGCGTGTCAGCTTTCCATTGGTTAGGAGTACATGAGTTTTTTTTTCTTTTTTTTTTTGGGTAATAAAGGAGTACATGAGTTTGGGGCTTGAAAGCGACGAGAATTCTCGTGCTCCAACGATCTTCCTCAAATGGATCCAAACAAGATTGATTTTGATAGCCTCTTAAACTATTGACACCTATAAGGGCGTTTCTCCCCACTTTGGGAAAGGGTTGGAGGAAACGCCATCTAAATCTCGCGAATAATTTATGACATTCATAAGGCACAATGGTAGAAAAATTCGAAGTGAAAATAGCCGAGTGATAGTTTCTAGTATTTCTTTACCACGAAAACTAATATATTATCTCCTAAATAATAATAATAATGTTATTATATATATATATATATATATATATATATATATATATATATATATATGATAATATTATACACACATACATACATATGTTGGGATATACCGACCGATCTCTCTCTCACACCGACTCACCGTCGGGTCCGTCTGACCGGCGTCCGACTCTACCGACCGACGACTGCCGACGTCATCCGACCGAAGATATATCGGTCGGGCAGACCCTTTCCGTTTCCGACTGGCCGAACGACGGAGCCCGACCTCCGACTTTCACAACGCATCAGACTAACCGTCGGAGGGGGGGTCCCTGGGTCTTCACCCGACATCCCAGTCGGTCGGCTCCCTCAAACGCCGTACGACTGCTGAGGGCCACCGTTCTGACAAAGACATGCGGCATAGCCATCCTGGGACATTGTCCTGCCAAGGACATAGATTAATCCTAGCAATTTGACAACCCACGGCGATCTGACAGTCCATGGCGACTCTGACAGCCTCTGACGATTTGACAACTCCCCCAATTGTCTGCACCATTAATGGCGACATCGTGCCGCACCCTACTATAAAATGGAGAAGACAACAGTGCTGCGAGGAGGTTCTTTCGAAGCTTCTGAAATCTCCCTCTCTAGTTCTCTCTCTCGCTGAGCTCCCCTGATTCTTTTCTACTGTTGTCCAGTCTCCTCTCTGACTAGACCGTCGGAGGGTCTCCGTCGGAGGTATCTCCGATCAGTGTGGACTTCCCTTACAGGTGCTCGTTTTCGACGACCAGGCGACGAGGGAATTGGCCGCAACAGTATGTTTGTAAATGCTTAATAGAAATCTATAGACAACAAACTTTGCAAAAAGGGTGATCCTCCTAATAATTTGGATAGCTATGTTTATATTAAGACAAAGTTAAAGTTTCTGGTCGAGAGCCATTGTTAGCTTGGTTAGCTGTCACCTTCAAAATATTAAATAATTTTAAAATGTATTTTAAATAATTATAATTACTAAAATACTATATAACTGTATGTAATTCCCACTTCCAGAAATTATAATGTACAATAATTATTACCTCATTAATAGATCAAGTTTTGGTTACCTACCCATCATTTTATTGAAATTAGCTTGACAATTCTACTAAGCCATGAGACTTGAGTAAACCACCAACAATTGATGATCAGCATTACTTCTGATCCACCTTGACAAGATATGGCAAAACCAATAGTGGAACATTTACATTTCATTCAAAACCCTTCTTACAACTGTGAGTATTTTTAAAGATTAAATAGGAAGTCATAATTTACTCCTGTGGTCCAAATAAGAACAAAATGAATGACTTGCATTCAATAGCCACATGAAATTAAATACACGAGCAGGACTCATATCCATCTACAAGCTGTGGCAATCTTCTTTTGGACCACTACAAGGAACCTCTTTTGTCCCACGGTCCCTGCACTTTTTGTTCATTTTAATGTCATGCGAATCCGTGACTTCTTTTGCAAAGCAGGCACTCACAACCAAGCTGCCCGTTGCGTGCTCCTAAACATTTTGAATTGTCTTCTACCCAAAAAAAAAAAAACATTTGGAATTGTCAGGCAGGGCATAGAATGGTATGCCTCGGTGTAAGTTGATGCAAATGGATGAGTCTAGATCAAAACCAAGCTTGGTCTCCATTGGCTTCATGTTTATAAAGTTGGTCCACATTTACTTAAAATGTTTTAGAATGATTCAAAAATCTAAGTTTGGGCCTATTCAATACCATAAAGGCTGGGTTCCACCTCATATTTTAAGGGAGCCATGTTTGTCACTTTGTCTCAACCTAATTGGTGGGCAACAGAGATAGATCTTGATTTGGAACTTAAACATGACTAATGTTACTCAAATTGGAGCTTAAGAGGTGGCTAACAATGTCACGGCAATGCTGCTGCCCTAATTATTCAGCAAGTAAGGAAGAGGGAAAAAAATATATTTCTTTTGGTTTTGATGCTTTTTTTTTTTTTCAAAAGTTTTTGTTTTTAGAGTCCCTTCATTTTAGAATTTCATTTTCATCTTTTAAAGACCTTTTTTTTTCCTCGCATCTTATAATTTTAGCAAGGTAATTTCAAAGATGGAAACATGCTTTTCATAATTAAATAATAAGATTTAGGCATCTCAACGACTCTTGCTTCTGTTTAAATATAAGATTTTGATACATCAGGAGCGAATTCATGATATAATAATTGATATAAGAAAGTGACCTCTTACATTTTCTCTCGTGAACAGAATCATGTTACTGCATTGAATCATCAAAGATAGCCACTTCAGAATCTTTATTTTTTTTTTGGTAAAATCTTCAGAATCTTTATTAAATACAATAGAAGATTAAAAAACAAATGCCCTTGTCTACTGAATACAATCCTTTCATAATTTTTTCTCTAGATACAATTTTAATTATGAAAATACACTTATTAGAAAAACAACAGTCGATTAACACAAAGAAAAAGGAAACAACTCGAAAGAATCACCATCAACAGATTATGTAATATTATTATTTGGACTATTATCTGCTGACAAATGTTTATGCAAAACAAAATACTTCAAACATATATCGAAAAAGATTAAATAACATTTTAGTTTCTAACAAGGCATTCAACAATTTGAGCACGTGAAAGTCCCCTAAATTAGAATTTTCAACAATCATAATATGGTACTTTCATGCAATTATTAAACACGAGCCATCTCCAGCTTCCCTTTTTCCCACACTTTCAAACATGGCATTAACATCATGTCTTCTGGTTGTCTCAATGGAAGCATATACAAATTGAGATGAGAACAAGCATCGGACTGCTCAGCTTTGAACTCTCGGATCGAAATCCGACAGTCGGAAAAGCCCATGGTCCCCATCATTTTATGCTCTGGAATTGCAACAGCAAGGATGGTTCTAATGATGTCTTTGAGTTACCAACCAAAAAATCAATGAAAAGTAGATATAAACTTCACTGACTTGGCATCGTGTGCTTATCCATTCTTACAACTTCTACTTTATCTGTTCTTTAGCAAAATCTAGTTATTTACTATGATTACGTGGTTTTAACCAAATAAAAGACTATGATTATCTGGTCCATTTGTTCGGCCGCTCGAGTTCGGTTTCCTAATTAGAATGTAAAACTCTTATACGTAGGACCTGTGTGGCGCTTGGATTTCAGTGTGAAGGCCATTTGGCAAGAAGGAGATTGGATTAGGTAGATGCTATGTCTAATTAACCAAGTCTGGATTGGCCAACTAAAGATGGGTCTGGATTAATTGGTTATCAACTAGTCATAAACTATTCTTGAGCAAGATCTAGTTATTGACTATGATTACCTGGTTTAACCAAATAAAGGACCATCATCATCCGGTCCATTTGTTCAGCCGCTTGAGTTCGGTTTCCTAATTAGAATGCAAAACTCTTATACGTAGGACCTGTGTGGTGCTTGGGTTCCCGTGTGAAAGCCATTTGACAAGAAGGAGATTGGATCAGGTAGATGCTATATCTAATTAACCAAGTCTGAATTGGCCAACTAAAGATGAGCCTGGATTAATTGGTTATCAACAAGGGATATCATATCAAGAAACAATCTGGGAAAGTAAAAAAATGGTTGCTAGAAATAGGAATTGTACGGTAACCATGTATTATTGTTATAGGTCATCAACAATTTTTGCTCCAATAGGGATTAGCCCTCTCTTGAAAAGTCCAACACCCTCTTTTTTCATAAAGGAGGGAAAAGCCCCACCACACTAACACCCCCCAATCTAGTCAAAAGTGGGGTTTGAACTTAGATATTTGGTTTAACCATAGTATGGTTGTTTGATTGTGTATGATCTTTTTTATAACATGTAATCCCAAGAGCTTCCAGTGAGATCTAATAATATAGAATTTCAAAATCGAAGAAATCATGATCCTACCTTGCAAATCTCAAATTTCAAAGTGAGAAAAGACTAATTCAAATATTAGAAGCACCAACAAAATTTCTTCCGGCATAACATTTTGACTTGAGGTCTTTTAAGCCTTGAGCTTGAGAAATTAGCTTTTGCTATTTTGTACAAAAATTTTGCTCGCTTGGTAGTGCAATATACTCATCGATGATATTTTTAGCATCTTCAAATGTTTCATCCAAATTAAATAATCTTAAAGTATATTTTGAATATATTGATTGATGTATTTGAATACGTCAAATTATATAGGATGATATACCTAAGGCTGAAATATCATTTATTTTATAACATAATTTTTCTTACTCACACATCCAATATCTTGACCAAGACAAAAACCTGGCAATCACCATCCAAAACAAACACCAATGTGTTCCCTATTCAGTTCCCTTCTTTCATGAAAAAATAAAAAAATCATGTTAACTAATAATTATCTTAATTTAATCCCACTTGATTAAATTTTTAATCTCCATTCTCTCCATCACCCACAACATCTCTCAAATCCCCCACCTGATCTCCTCAAAGCCGACAAGCACGACAAGAACATAATGCCCCATGGACCCCACAAAGCCTCACCTCAACGTGTCCACGTGTCAGAGCCTAACCGGTTGACAAGGTGAGAGCATTGTGATGCCCCCATACAGTAACATCCCAGGCTCCACCTCAAATTCCCCGGGCCCATACCACGTCAGCTCAGTCCGGACCTCAAGGGCATTTTCGTCATCCCGATCTTTCTCACACAAAAGAAGAGTCAAAAAAAAATCCACTTACCGCTCCTCGGAAACAACTTCCTTAAACTGCTCCGCCCACGTGGGCACTCCCACCGACGCCGCCCCGATAAAGGAAACAATCTGTACGGGATACGCGATCGCGGGGCTCCAGTGTTCCGCCGGGGCACCGAGAGGGTTCCGCGGCTTCCGCCGTCCGGGGCCGCCCGAAAAGTTGGCTTATGGATACCGCGGTAACCGGAACCCGGTTCGTTCGCGAGTACTGTTCAGGCGAGTTTGCGTTCGCTTCGTTGACTGTTAAATTACTTAAACGGACACAGAGCCGACTTATTGATTTGGTCCGCCGCTCTCTTTCTCTGCCTCCGCGATACCGCGTGATTTCTTCTCCGTTCGCCGAGCAGCGGTGCTCCGACCGCCGGGGAAAGCCCGACGCCGCCCCCCCGCCCCGCCGCCCCCCGGTCGGGTAACCGCCCAACCCTCCTGTCTTATACCAGCTCGAAGTCCTCTCTCTCTCTTGCTTGGTGGGGAGATCGGGGACGGATCTGGGGAGAGGAGATTTCTAAAAGTTTTGGGGGAGGATTTGTTTGTATTTTATTATTGGACTTGGAGATTGATGAGAATCCGAGGAAAGATCTGGCATCTATGACGACGGGAACCCCGGGGCGATCGATGCTGGCGGCGTTTGGAGGTGGCTTTCACATGGAATGGCAGATCTCTTCGGCAACGGGAGCAGCGGCAGGGATATCGACAAGGTAAGAAAGATGCTATATTTTTCGCTTTTTCTTGATGTTTTGCTTAAAAAACTTGGATTCTTTTTGTGCGTATTTTTGGTTATTTTGGGTAGTGCTCTTGGATGATGACATTGGGTATAAAACGAGTTGTTTACCAACAAAAAGTCTTGATTTTGATGGGCTAACTGTGAGTTTGAGATGTTCTGATGGGAAAAGGGAAGAAAGGAGGGATTTTTTTTTGAGTTTCACTGCTTAAATTTATTCATTTCGAGTCTAGATGGGGCTTAAAGTCTTTAATCTCGTCCAGATTTAAAGCTATGAAACCTGAAGTACTAGTTTAGGTGATGAAGCTCTTGCTGTTGTGTTGTTGGAAATGTCAAACCCTAAAGAATAAACCGGATATGTTCTTAGAAGAAGAGGTTCAGGAGAAAGTAAGAGAGCTTAGGGTTGGTAGTGCCACGTACATTACTCCATGATTGTGGTTAGTGGGCGGTCAGAAAGGATTTTATCAAGAAATTGTGGAAGCAAATACAATTTTATTGCTGGATGATCACTGCCATTTGGATTTTGATCAAACTTTGAAAATGATATACTCATAGAATTATAAGACATAATCACCCGGACATTGTCTGGCCGCTGTTTATCATGCTCTGTCGGCATCGTTGTTTGTAAGCCAGTCCACTTCTTGATTGCACTCCTCATGAGTCTGACTGATCTTTCTGCACACCTCCATATTCCATAAGGATAAGGAGGATGCCTTCCAGATAAGGAAGGGCCTTTCTCCCTAGCCAATCACTCCTCAACTGTTAGTGAACTGGGCTTTTACTGAGAATCTGCGTGACATGCCCTTGTAATGGATCAATTATGAGCATCTCATACCTGTAGATTGTGTCTGCTTTTCCCGAGATAATGTGTTACAGTCTCACAGATGTTTAAAGTCCTGGTCCCACCTAGAACTTCCAATCTTCATACTTAAGTTCTGTTATTACTAATTAGGACTTTCAAAAATCTTAAGAGCCCATTGCCGTCTAGAATCCATTACAGTCCCACAAAGATCCAGATAAGCAAATGATTGGGAAAAAAAGGGAGAAAGGAAGATGATACAAAGAGTAATCAATGATACAAGTGGTCTATGGAATAGAGAACCTCGAAGTTTAAATGTACTTTTGTCTTCTCATACAAGAATTACAAACTCCCAAAACTATCTAAGATGGCTCTCTCCTTCAATAACATGCCTTCTTTCCCCTTACATTGTAATATGCTAGTAATGCCGTTTATCTTGAGTCCCAATCATGCTGCATTTACACTAAACTATGCCATAAGCAAGCTAGTCCTTGCCCATTGTCTATACTGCACCTCTGAGAAGGTAGAAAAGTATAGTTAAACTACAACCACACATTAGCAACCTAGTCTGCACCCATTTTCTGTACTGCATCTCTGACAAACTATTAGTACTTAAGCATCGACAACATGTCACTAGTGCATGTACCTCATACTCTCTCCATCCTATATCATGCTGTGATATGTGCGACGGCAAGAGAATGTCATCAACAAGAGAATTATATAAGAAACTATAAAAAAGAAGGCATGTTCAAAAAGAAATTCCGAGGAGAATTATCTAAGAGATAACCTTATTGAACTTATTTCCTGTCTTTGCTTTCTTTCCCCTTCTCTTGTCTTCATGCGGTCCTCACTTATTCAAGCACCAAAAGAAGCCTGCAACATTCAATCTTACACAATTCTCTAGTTTCTACATGGCATAGTGTCTCTGTTTTTGCCACTTCCTTATCTTTGAGGAGGCAAGGTTGCATCAGTCAAATAAGGATTCTTATTCTTTGTCAAGAAAAGGAAAGCCCCCTGGCATAGCTTCCCATACTTAGTGCTGGCAGAAATTATATTGCACTCTAATTAGTGGCTGAAGATTAGTGTTTGCTAATGGCAAGAACAATACATCAGAAGGTACAGACGTATAACAGCTGCCTGTCTTAGTTTGCTGCCTCAATTATGAGCCTATCATGGTCTTCCAAGTGAGTCATTTGGTTACTAGACAGAGAGAAAAAATTCTCTCTACTTTAGCCTGAAATGAATAGTCAACATTCCATGGTTTGTCAGATTTATCAGTCCAGAAGTCCTTAGCTAAAACTAAAAGATTCAAGAAAACATAGATTTGAAGCATGCAGAATTATTTTGCAGACGTTTAATGATAATCCTGTGTACACTTAAATGATCATTCTGACAACTTCGTCAACAAAATGCAAAATCTGTAAATAAGATTAGAAATTGAGAAAAAACCTTAACTCTATAACAAATTTATAAATTGAAAATTCTTGAAGTATCCTTTAAATTATTACATTTTGTATGAATGCCATATCTAAAATACATAGGATCTTGTTTGATGTAATTATTGGTGCAAATAGACATAATCAACACTAAGGTTGTACTTTGATGTCGCAACTGTCAACTTATCATCATACACTTGTAATCTTATATTATACATATTAGCATGGTAGCCATTGTTCTGTATAGATGCATATTCCAGTTGGTTTATGGAGTAGATGATGCCTACCTATTGAATGTAGAAATTTCTTATTTCTCGATTTTCCTCATAAAAATAAAGAATCAGAGTCAGACGACTCATGGAGATTTAAAATCCTAAAATAAACCAAAATTTCCTTGCATATGTCAGAGCTCCATGGAATCTGTAAACTGGTATACACTGCTCTTTTGTTTGCTTTTTTTCTTTTTTTAATTATCTACTACTGCATGGAGTTTTCCTGTTATTTAGATTCTTACCTCTATGCATGCAATTTCTCTCCTTGCCACACCTTGTGACTGATGTTTTGAGATTTGAGTTAGGTCATGACTTCTGATCATGTATTTTACATGAATTTCTGTTTGCGAGTTTTCTTTCTTATGCTTAGAGGTACTGTGAATGGTTTAGATAATATGTATTCAGGGACTTGTTTTGATTCTTATAAGTCCTTATATTCCTCAGTAGTAGGATTTTTTTCCCCTTGGTATGTTGCTTTTTTCTTTGCACTTTATATCATAATTTCATTTGTTGTCAAAGACCCTTGAAAAAACAACACAAGTCTTCATTTTTCTCTCCATTTACAAATTTGCATTGTCTTTCTCTTAGTTGAGATAAGGTTTGATGGTTATGATTGTGGTTTCTATGCTCACTTTTTTTGTGTTTTTTAAGGTACTTGTTGCCTTGAAGAAGGGCACTCAGTTGCTTAAATATGGTCGGAAAGGGAAGCCAAAGTTTTACCCATTCAGATTATCTAATGTAAGTATACGGCCTGCTCTGCTAATTTCAAAGCAGATATCTAATAATTAAATTACATTATTAGATCCCTTTGTACTTTGTTAAATCATTTTACAGATGCCTCTAATGTTAGCTAAGCTTCACTTATAATTTACTTGATTTATATAATCAAGTTTTACTGCTTTTGGACTATCATTTTTATGCATATGCATATACAGCCCTATTACAATCTTCTATTCTATTGTTATGAATTATAACTGTTCACTAGTTATTGATCTTATCTATTCTTCCCAGGATGAATCGTCATTGATTTGGTCATCAAGTGGTGGAGAAAGAAGTTTGAGATTAGCATCTGTTTCAAACATCATTCCTGGCCAAAGAACTGTGAGTTCATCTCCATGTTCACTCATTATTAAAACTTTATTTGGATGTATTGGAACATGCTACATTGACAATATAATAGAGATCGTTGTTTTTATCTGATAGTCTGTTTATATACTGAAGGAGATTAAATTCTTTTATTTGGCACTTCACGATTGACAACCTTACAGATATATTGATTATTGAATTTACTTCTCAGCCCGTTTTCCAACGGCATCTGCGCCCAGAGAAGGACTACCTGTCCTTTTCCCTGATATATAACAATGGAAAACGGTCTCTTGATCTGGTTAGCATATCTAAATTCCCATTCTGTTTTTGTAATTCTTAAATTCTGACATTCATTTTGCTGATGATTTTGGTTCTCTTGTTGTTGCCTATCTAGATTTGCAAGGACAAAGTTGAGGCAGAGGTGTGGTTGGCAGGACTTACAGCATTGATTTCATCAGGTCAACGTGGACGCTCAAAAATTGATGGATGGAGTGATGGTGGACTCTGCCTTGATGTAAATAACTTACATTGAACCACTACTACAAATTTATTACCTTTTTTTTGGGTTCTTTGTGTTTTCCAATTTTAATAAACTCCCTCCATTAATGGTAGGCATGTGGGTTGTTGATCATATTGATAAGGAACATAAATTTCTTCATAGCTATCAGATTGTTTAAAGTCCTTATGTGTGTGATTTTTCAAACCATGCGATCTTAATTTTGGTCTTTGGCATTTGTTGACAATCTTTTTTCCCTTTATCATACTTTTTTTCCTCAACATGATTTCTTTTCCCTACACCCATTCAGTTACATGTAATGATTGTTAATTCATGATTCCATGGAATTTTATCAGGATGCAAAGGACTTAATATCCAATAGTCCAAGTGACAGCTCCATTGGCACCATAGTGGATATTAGCTCTCCAGACAGCAATCTAAACACAAGTACTTTATCTTCATCATCTGAAAGTTTGGCATGCTTAGAAAGATCAGATGTAACAAGTATGCAAGCAAAAGTGGCTACTTCAGATGTTTTTAGGGTCAGTGTTTCTAGTGCCCCTAGCACATCCAGTCACGGATCTGCACAAGATGACTGTGATGCCTTAGGGGATGTGTATGTATGGGGTGAGGTCATCTGTGATTATTCTGCAAGAGCTGGTGCTGATAGAAACATTAGTTCTTTTAGTGGCGGAACGGATATCCTTCTACCTAAGCCTTTGGAATCCAATTTAGTTTTGGATGTTCACCATGTTGCCTGTGGTGTCAGGCATGCTGCTCTTGTTACAAAACAGGGAGAGGTCTTTACATGGGGTGAGGAATCTGGAGGGCGCCTTGGCCGTGGTGTTGGAACAGATGTTATCCACCCTCGTCTTGTTGAATCTTTAGCAGCCTGTAATGCAGATTTTGTTGCTTGTGGGGAGTTCCATACTTGTGCTGTATCTGTGTCTGGCGAACTTTATACTTGGGGTGATGGTGCTCATAATGTAGGGCTTCTTGGTCATGGTACTGATGTCAGTCACTGGATACCCAAGAGAGTTTCAGGACCATTGGAAGGGCTTAAAGTTGCTTATGTTACTTGTGGCACCTGGCATACAGCCTTGATAACTTCCACTGGGCGATTATTCACATTTGGTGATGGAACATTTGGTGTATTAGGACATGGAAACAGAGAGAGTGTTTCATATCCAAAGGAGGTAGAATCTTTGATGGGTTTGAAGACAATTGCTGTTGCATGCGGCGTTTGGCATACTGCAGCCGTGGTAGAGGTTATAGTTGCTCAATCTAGTGCCAGTGCATCATCTGGAAAATTGTTCACTTGGGGTGATGGTGACAAGTATCGTCTTGGTCATGGTGATAAGGAGCCACGACTTAAACCCACTTGTGTGGCTTCATTGATTGACTACAATTTTCACAAGCTAGCTTGTGGTCATAGTCTTACAATTGGCCTGACAACTTCAGGACATGTTTTCACCATGGGAAGTACTGTTTATGGTCAACTTGGCACTCAATCTGATGGGAAGCTACCATGCTTAGTTGAAGATAAGCTTGTTGGTGAATCTGTGGGAGAGGTTTCTTGTGGTTCATACCATGTTGCAGTTTTAACCACCAGGAGTGAAGTTTACACATGGGGAAAAGGAGCCAATGGAAGACTCGGCCATGGAGACCTTGAAGATCGGAAAACACCTACACTAGTTGAAGCTTTGAAGGACAGAGCCGTTAAACACATAGCCTGTGGTGCAAACTTCACGGCTGTCATATGTCAACATAAATGGGTATCCGGTGCAGAGCAGTCTCAGTGTTCAGCCTGCAGACAAGCATTTGGATTTACCCGAAAGAGGCACAATTGCTATAACTGTGGTCTTGTGCACTGCCATGCATGCAGTTCAAGAAAAGCTTTGGGAGCAGCATTGTCTCCTAATCCTGCAAAACCTTACCGTGTTTGTGACTCCTGTTACGTGAAATTGAGCAAAGTGTTGGAATCTGGTGGAACTAATAACAAGAGAAATGTTGTGCCCCGCCTCTCAGGAGAAAGCAAAGATAGATTTGACAAAGCAGATCTGAAATCATCAAAGAATCTGTTGCCTAGTAACCTGGATTTGATTAAAAGTCTGGATATCAAGGCAGCTAAACATGGTAAGAGGACTGACAACTTGTCTTTGATTCGGGCGCCTCAAGTTAATTCATTGTTACAGTTAAAATATATCGCTTTAGCTGGTGCAGCTGATTTGCACCGAGCAGTTCCAAAAGCAGTTCGTACATCAGCGGTTCAATCCGTAAATCATTCCAGGGCTGTTTCACCTTTCTCTAGAAAACCTAGCCCTCCACGTTCTGCAACACCTGTTCCTACAACTTCTGGCCTTTCTTCCTCCAAAAGCATTGCTGACAGTCTGAAAAAGACAAATGAGCTCTTGAGTCAAGAAGTTCAGAAACTGCGTGCTCAGGTATGGTAGACTTATCTGGAAGTTAATTTGAGCATCATTAGCTTACAGAACCCTTAATCATTAACATGGACCTTGGTTAGGTTGAAACTCTGAGACAGCGCTGTGAACTTCAAGAATTTGAGTTGCAGAAATCAGCAAAGAAAGCTCAGGAAGCCATGGCACTGGCTGCAGAGGAATCTGCAAAATCTAGAGCTGCAAAGGAAGTTATAAAAGCACTAACAGCACAGGTAAGCTTGATCTTTTCTCCCTTCCTCTCCTCTTTCCCATCCTTTATAACAAGTTCTGACAACTTAGCTCATATTGTGGGATGGACACTGACTTGCATTGTTTCCTCTGATGGGCCATAACTATAATTAAGAATCTTTTTCCAACCATCTGGTTGACATTGTGGTTCATTTTTTGCTAGTAATGCATGCTAAGGGGCGCATCTTTTTTATTACGAGGTTTTCCATTAGATATCCTTAGACGTCCTTTCTTGAAACTTCCATCCATTCTGGCCTAAGTTTTCCATAATCAGATATCTGCCTCAAGTGTTCTATGGGTCTTCTTAAGCCTGCTTCATAATTTTGTTTGGACTTTTGTGATTGCTAACTTTCCAATACCTTAGTCTTCTGCTTATGCACTTGTTTGTTTTGATCATATAGCTTAAAGATATGGCGGAGAGATTGCCCCTTGGTGCCTATGAAAATGAGATACGGCCAGTATATCTGCCAAATGGCATTGAGCCACATGCTATTCACTACTCCAGTCTGAATGGGGAGCACCAGCCAAGAAACGATGGAAGCAATGGTCCAAACATACCTCCACCCATGAGTATTCACTCTGCTGTTATGAATGGAAGTTCAGACCAAAATCACCCACCAACTGATATTCAGGAAGTTAATAAAATGAGTACACAATTTCAAAATCATAGGGCTGTAAATCTGAGTGAAGCAGAAGAGCATTTGAATACAGAAAGCCATGGTAATGAAGAAATGCCAATGCCAAGTGGTAGAGTGGAGAACATTGATAGCAAGGATACTGAGCCCCCTCAAAATGGCGAGAATGGTTCTAAGTCTCAAAGCCCCATGCCATCTGGCATTCAAGTCGAGGCAGAATGGATAGAACAGTATGAACCTGGTGTTTATATAACTCTCATGGCCCTTCGTGATGGAACTCGAGATTTGAAGAGGGTGCGATTCAGGTAATCAAGAAAACTGTGACTATGCAGCTAAGAATACTGTGACTCTATGTTTGGCATCTTTGTTGTATTCCTTCTGCATGAATTTTGCTCCATAGTTTTCATCATTTCTGACTTAAATCCTGGGCGATCACCATTAATTTGCATGTGGATGAACCTTTACTTTTTGTGCTCATCTTAGGTGCTGCTACGTGTTAATCATTCCAGTTCCAATGGGTTTACCACATTTTTGTGCTCATCTCAGTTGATCATTTCCTGTTAGCACTCTCACATGTGCGTGCAATATGGATGCAGTCACAATTAGGTATCTTTCTTGTTTTCTTATGGTGGGAATTAAATTGCAGTCGTAGAAGATTTAAAGAGCATCAAGCAGAAGCCTGGTGGTCTGAGAACCGTGAAAAAGTGTATGAAAGGTACAATGTTCGTGGGTCGGATAGGGCTTCATCAGCAGCTTCCATCCAATCTGCACGTAGATCAGAAGAAGAGTTCATGCCAGCTTCCAAAGTTTAGCGGCAACAAGATGAAGGAAATGCCTATCAGTGTTGGATAATTCTAATTTCAGTCGGGACTGATCCTGAATGGCATGCAGGAAATCTCAAAGAGTAAGCTATGCTTCCCTTCCTCACATGTAGTATATTTATGCGTTATTTCTTGATTACACCGCCTCTGTTTCTGCCCTTGCCTGTTGTATTGCAGTGTATATAAAATCATCAAATATGAGAATACTATGGGGCAAGGAGAGGTGTTTTCCTATGTACACCTTTTTTGTTAGTAATTGCAGTTGAAGTTTCCTTCTTATTCATTACATTTTCCTTCTTGATGTTTTGTTCCTGCCGTGTTACCTTCGTTCAAGGTCTATATTTTGTTGCATTACCAAAAAGAAAAGGTCTATATTTTCTTTGTATATCTGTAAATTATCCTTGTAATTGTCCAGCATAGTTTGGAGCATGATGCAAACTTTTGGAAGAAATTGGTCCTTGTGAAACCCCTTCTTATGTTAAAATAGGGGAAGATGGTGTTGTAATCTGTAGTCATCCAACGTGTCGTTGATATGGGATCAAAATGTAGTAGTGCTTACAAGTTTTGGTGCGCATGTGTAGCCAAATTATGTACTGGATGTAACAAACATACACAATGGAAACTTCAAATGATCAGGTATGGATTGGAAAATAGAGTAGCCATGAAACTCTGGCCTGTGCTTTGTTTCAATTAATTTGGTGGAATCAAATGAATTGTGCTGTTATCTGTTCATTCGTATTGCTTAAAATGTGTAGACGAAAATCTTGTACATCAATGTCTTGGAGCATTTTTTCTGAGCAATTGGAAAGCAGCGAAGGCTGCATGGGTAACTCGAAACTATGGTTTAGGACCGCAAACAGGTAAACTCAAGGTATGATAGAATGTGTTGAAGGCCTCGATTTTATGCTTAACAGATTAAGTATTGGTGCCCAAACTTATGATTTGATTGAAAAGGGGGTTAGATGAAACACCGTCCTTGCAATCTATGTGCTAGTCTGGATTGATGTATTAAAACGATAATCTTAATTATGACTCTTGCAAAATAATGACCATTAAAGCCGCGGAAATTGGTAAAATCTATTTTCACCTAATGGAGTATATGTTTGGTGCCAAGGGCAAAATAATCATGTGCCTTGCACGTGGTTGTCTTCTCCTCTCTCATTAAACTAGGGTTGTGCAGGTGTTGAATTAGAGGGTTTAGTGCATGGGAGAAGCACAAGGTTTTAGAGTTCTAACCCTAAAGGATGCCACTATTGTGATTGGGAAAGGCTAGAAAAGAGTTTTAATCTAAGGATGTCAGTGTTGAGATTGATTGGCATGGAATTGAGCCATCGCTCCAACATGCATTCTATCTATGCCATTGTGGATGAAAAAGCTTCATTAGAGATTTCTTGTGGCATCCATCCAAACTAATGATAGATATGCATCTTTCTGTAAACTCACTCTTGCAACAATGCACGTATACAATATCTGATGAATGAATTGCCCATTCTCTCTTGGATTGTTCTTCATCAATATTCTGCTAGGGTTTTGTTATTTGTTCCTCCCCGTATCACCCTCTTATGATTGCCAATAACCTTTCCTTTTGCCCTATGCACCTATGCCTTTGATATGTATACTCCTTGGATGCATTACCACCTCTAACAGCCTACAGAATTAATAGTGCATATCATAAAGAGACGTTAAGCGTAGGGGGACCACACATCATCACGGCACTAACTTTATCTTAAAGAATTCAAACCAAAAGTGCACTAAATAATATGTGGACTAATCTCAGTATCAATCAGCGCATTGTTTAACATGTGAGGAACAAACTTCAAAGTTTACAATGAGTTAAGCATAGTTTAGTCAGCGGACGTCGACATGGGTCTTAAAGAATAAACTAGAGAGGGAACACGCTGCACATGGAAATGAAGTAATGAACCCATACAGGTAGCAAGAAACCATATTCCTCGGCATAAGGACAAGTCGTCATCCAAAGAAGTATAACTGAAAGCAACGCACAAACAACAAATCACCAAACACATTCCAAATCCCAATGCATGCTTAAACAAAAGAAAAAAAAAAAAAAAACTTTTCTCGTTGCTAAATCTAGCAATAAAACAAGCACATGATTACCAAACATTAAATATCATATTAAAGGGACGTCGCAGTCTTTTTGGAGAGGGCACAAACCCCTCTCAGATCAAATCTTGTGGGAGGGAAAAAAAAGGCTTTCAAAGTTCTTTTTTCTTCCTGCAGACCAATAGACTTACAGATGGGACTTGGACTGAGATTAGAAAACAGAAAGGGAAGAATACGAGCTGAGAAGGCTATAGGCTTTATTCCTGAAGAAAATCCAGTCCAATCCTTTTGGATTTCCCAAACAAGCGTTAAAGGAAAAAACAAATATTCCAGTGGAACAGGGGTTGTATTTTTAATTTAGATAGTTCAACAAACTAAGCACAAGATTTTTTTAGGCTTGCGTAAGGGCATAGTGAGTTTCTGAGAGCCCTCCAGATTTCCTCCGGTCATTGCAATGGATGAGGGCTGCTTCAAAGCAGGGCGAGTTGGGAGAAAAGGGATTGAGCAGGGATCTTTAATTTTTCACAAAAGATGGAAGGTTGTTCTTAAAATCCAATTAGGTATACCCTCTCTCTCTCTCATCCTTTTCTTCCTTATAATTATCTCCTAAGCTTTTTGTCATACCAAGGCAAAGCCAGAAATCATTCTATCACAGCATGTGTGAACTTCTTGATCAAAAACTAGTGTTGACTGTGGTATGAACAATATCAGAGACATGGTAAATGCTATCTATTATCAGCTATTATAATTGCATAGCAATGAATCTACCAATGCCGAAAATAGATTTTACTAGGCACTTGCATCATGTCACTTCTCTCAAAATATAGGGCTTCATCAAGAATTTCTTCTAGGATTTCAATCAATAACTATCTTGCATCACTTCTCTATCATTCATAATGCATGAAGATTGACTTGAGATGAAAGCAACCATGAACCTTAAATGCATGTGGAGATTTCTTTTGCAATAATATTATAATAATATGAATCCACCAATAGGAGATACTATTGAGTTGGGTTGGACCTAGATATTGCCTTAACTAGATTCGGTCAGTATTTTAATCCATACCTTACCTATCTAAGAGATGAATTTGGTCGAATTTAGATAGCACCAGTTAAGGATCCTAAACGGGTTTGGTTGTCAAATGGATATCATTATTTTGATACAATTAATTCCTTTCATTTCTTCAAAATTGTTAACTAATAAAGCAACAGATTAATAAAAATAATGAAAAATATAAATACAAAATTTATCTCATACAATATTGAATTTTATAAACTTTACTAGATTTGATGTTGCATATAAAAAGTAAAAATACATGGCTTTACAAGCATAGAACTTGGAATTGATGAAGTTTCAATAGAAAATTAGAGATGGCAATTATAACCCACCCACGAGATATCCAATTTGATCATGAGATGGATTTTATCCGACTCGAATGAGATGGATTTTATTTGATTCAATTAAAATTCAAAATAGGTATGAATTTAAATAAAATATATAAAATAGATTTAGGTCAGATATGAGTAATAGTATACCCTACCACGAATTCATCTTGATATAATCCTAATGTAAATCGTTTGTTTAAAATTATAATTAAATTATAATATTTGTATGATGAATTTTTTGTTCGATTCGATTTCATTCAACCTCTTTTATCTATTCATCTGATTCGATTTGCATCATTATTTGATTCAGCCTGATTCACATCATTATTTGATTCAATTGTTCTAATTTGAGATAAAAATAGATATAGATATAAATTTTTTAATTACAAAAAAAATATAGATATTGATCCACTCGATCCGCTGCCATCCTCAGTCGAGATGCACCTTTACATATCTTGGAATCCATGCACTAAAGCTCTTGCACCACGAGGCAGGCTGGGATTCATATTTCTCATCCACATGCAATTTGCTTGCAACTAAAAAATTTAAAAAAATCAAAAATAAATCTGTCGCACATTTATCCAAACAGAAACTTTTTCGTTTTGAAACAAAATAGTAAACAAATCGCCAAATCCCAAACCCCACAACCCACCATCCTTTTGCATCACATCACCGCCGTAGATTCCGCCTGCGCATGCCATCATCAAAAGAATCCAAAGAAAACCTATAAATAAACACCGGCTCTCCCTCTCTCCAACCGACCTCTTTTCAGAAGCCTCAGAATTCAAGAGCTTGTTGGGTCCTGTCGGGGCTTTCCAGAGCTCTTCCTCGCTCGCTCCCTCCCTCACCCTGCTCCGATTAGGGTCGCCTTGTCCCCCTCGCTGTGGCTTTTGAGTGAATCTATCTCTCTCTGCATGATACGGTTCGGATACTCTCACCAATTCCATGTTTCTCTCCTCTTTCAGCTTCTGGATTCAAATCCACAGTTTTTTCTGATTTGGTATGCGGTGGGGATTGGGTCGACTGTTTCATTCCCCTAATTCGAGGGGTTTTTGTTGCTCGTGTAGAATTATCTCCGGTCTTAGGGTCTTCGGCTTTATTGTCTCTTCTGAAAGCTCACATTAGTGGTTCTCTGTCGAGACGATAAGCTAGGTCCTGGCCGACGGGACCGATGAGAAGTCGGAGCCATCAGATCCTAACATTATCGATATTAATCCCATCGGATGCTATGTTTGTGTGAGTACTCTCTCTGTCTCTGAATTCTTTTTGTTTTCTATTAGTTTATTTGATACTTTGGTGTTCTAGTTGAGTAAAGGTTTGATTTTTTGGTGAAAATTATTGATTTTCTTGACAGTATAAGGAGATATTAGGAAAAGGCGCATTCAAGACTGTGTAAGTTTCTTCAATCTACTGTTTTGTAAATAAATTATAATTCGGTTTATATTTATGCTCGATGTTTTACATCAAGTATTGTAGTGATTCATTCTTGATAATCTTTAATGGTGTTGAGGATATTCGTGCATTGGTCGAAGATGTGTATTAGCCGAAAACGTGGGGTGGAGAATTTTTGAACCACCCCAACTGCTATATATCTGCTCTTGAGTCAACTGGATCCAATAAAAGCATTAATTGCCTCCCTTTTCACATCCCATTATAAGCAAAGACAAAAGAAAAAGAAAATGAGACTTGAGAGAGAAAAGGTAGTGGGAAAGGAAGAAGAGGAGAGATGCGTCCGCACATCCAGCTTCGATCCATCGGTGCCTGCACCTTTTGCGCATGTTCGAATCCCATCTCGACCAACGAAACTATGACGACAATGGCCCCTACATCGGCTATCGATCCTGACATCGGCCTCTAGCCTCTAGCTTTGGTCATTGGCCCCTAAAAGGCCTTATGATAATTCTATCATGTCATCCCATTTAAAAAAGGGCAATAGTCATGGATAAACCATTAATGAGGGCGGCTCCCACTTGCTGTATAGTGACGCTATCTTCCAGCCCATAGAAAATTAAAGGGCCAAGCACAGTTCCTGAGGACATTATGAGGGACAAAAAGAAGAGAACTCTATGATTTTCTCTCTCTCTCTCTCTTAGGCTCCCCACGTGCCATCAAGTAGCATAGCCAGACACTACTTTCGAAGAATATTTAATAAAAAAAATATCTTTGACTATCCATGTTCTTCCACAGCTCCAGCCTTCATATATAAATAAAGATAAAGCAAGAATCCAAAAATATGTCTCTTCTCCCTCCCAAAAAAATATACGCTCTTTCTCTCTTGTTGCGAGAAAACTGACTTGAGCGTCGGAGGATCCCTGTTGGAGCCACCTCCGACAGAAATTTTTCTTGCAGGTCCGACTGACGTCGACTTGCCGGACTTCATCATGCTCTAGCACCTCCGGTTCAGGACAGATTTCATCTGCAACAGATTGACATTAGAGGAAAGACTCCCTCACGCTGGTGCCAAGCGCCCACTTTTGGAAAAGAGCACCTTATCTACCATTATGCAGCCGTGGAGAGCTTCCTTATTGGCAGGATTTTTTGTTGTAGACTATGCTTGGTGCTAGCTACCGGAGGTGTCCCCACAACTCCCTCAGCTGGCTTATAAAAGAAATGAGGCTAGAAAATTGGGAGTAAATAATCTAAGTCGGGTGGATGCAAGCTTATTTACTGATGGGAGTGATCGTTTTATTAAGAGAACCCCATCGTCTCATTTTGATCATAATTCTGTTACTCCCTACTCATATCTTGACTGTCGACTGAGGCTTCGGCCTCTAGTTCTGGCTTCGGCCATTGGCTTCGATTTGGATATCTGCGTTGACTTTGTTATTCGTTAAAATGTGACAAGCTGTTGGAGTCTATCCCCTTTTTGGTTAAATTAATACATTTAATGGTCAGCCATGACGATTCCAAATGAGTCCAAGGAAATGGGGAGAAGAAAAAGCATATAAGACAAATAAAGAGAAAAGGGAAAGAAAAGGATTCTATCCTTTCCTCCTAGCCTCTTCCTGCCATCAGTGATAGCAAAGAAGGAAGGACAAAGAAAAAATGGAGAGAGAAAAAGGTGACGAGAGGAAAGGAAAAGAAGCAAAGGTTTGTAAGTTTCTTCATGCATGTGCCTTGCTCCCACGCTGAGGCGGCCCATGAAGCAGCTAAAGATTAAAAATGAAATGGATCGGATACAGCCATAAACCAAGCAGATCAATTGACATCCCCCTGAATACTCTCGGTTGAGATCAATAAATGGGGGGCATGCAATCTGAATCGGAAAAGGAAGCTAGCCTCAAAAGACATGCATGAAACTTTCTGATAAAAGATTCTTAAGCCCTTATTTTTATTTCATTCCCCTCCTTCTGGATAGAACTACAGATCTATAAGATAAGGAAGAAAAAAAGTTGGCTACTTGTAAGATCCTGAATATTTGGAAGAAAAGAGTCCCAAAGGAAGAAGACTACTATGCTAAAGCAAATAATAAGGAGCCCAGTGGGACCCAAGAGCTCTATAACAGAACTCGTAATTTTCATAGGAGGGCATGAACGGCCACTTGTGCTCTCTACTCTTCAGTGGGGGAGCCGGCAAAGCCCCCAATGTTCAGTGGGAGAGCAGGAAAAGCTCCCGCTCTTTAGTGAGAGAGCAGCCGAAGCCTCCACTGTTCGATGGGAGTGCAGCCGAAGCCCCCACTGCTCCATGAAAGTACAGTCGAAGCCCCCACTCCTCAACGAAAAAGCTGTCGAAGACCCCATTTTTTAGAAAAAGAGGAGACCTGGTCAGAGTACGCTCGTAGAGGCGGAAGCTGAAACCCATTAGCTGAAAATCCCTTTAGTAGGGAAAGAGAAGATCCCACTTTTCAGTGGGCGGTAGAACTCCCTAATACAAAACTCAAACATATCTAGGATCAGACCACAAGAAAATGTGAAAGCCAAAATAACTAGCAAGCAAAATGGCATTGGAGCCGAGAGCTTAATATTATGGGGTCCACTTTTAGTATGGAGTATCTCATCATATTTTTATTATCTCCCTATCATATGCGTCAGAAGGTCATCAATACATTAAATATTGCACTCCCTCCTTTTTATCTTGTTAATCCTCAATAGTGGGTCATCCACTATTAACACGCCTCGAGATTTGCCTTTGGGCCATCCAAGCTTAGCGCGTGCAATAATTCCTCACCTTGAGAAGGGGGAGAGAATAAAAAATGAAAGAAAGAGAAAAGGAAGCAGAAAAAGGGAGAGGAAAGGAGGCTCCAAAGCCTTTTCGACGGAGCTTGGCATCTCTCCCACATGCATACCTACCGAATCGGCGGCTCTATAGTCACCAGAATGGCAGGCGCGAAGTACCCCATACTGTTACATATGCATGAACACCGAGACATAAGACGTGATCGACTGATGAATGGTTAGTAAAAAGTTAATATGCTAGAGCTTATGCAAATGGAGAAACCTAGGCTATTCTCGGAAAATATATATATATATATATATATATATATAAAATATGGCAACAACCACTATCATATTACGTTTTTCGTGCCTATAAGTATTTCTCTCAGGTCTTTTGACAAACACATTGAAGAGATACTCTTTTAGAAGGAAGAGAAGGGGGTGAGATGGGACAAAAAAATCATGAATATCGAGGTAGGGCAAGGTGCACGCTACTCATGATTCGTGTTCCCCTCCTGAGAGGGGCATTGAAAATCGGTGCTCCCTGTCTCCTCTTCTCTATTGAAGGATTCAGAGAATGAATTTTAACATCTGAAGTCACTCCCGATCGGTCTGACATATTCGCATATGCATCTCCATCGCCACCAAGATTATCCTTGATGCAGATTAAGCCCCCAGGAAGGTGGGAATGTAGATGAAGCCCCCAACATGGTGGGAGTGCAGTCGAAGCCCCTACCATGGTGGGAGTGCATCCGAAGCCTTCACGATGGTGGGAGTGCATCCGAAGCCTTCACAATGATGGGAGTGCATCTGAAGCTCCCATGACAGTGGGAGTGCATCTGAAGCCCTCACGACAGTGGGAGTGCAGTCGAGGCCTCCACGATGGTAGGAGTGCAGTCAAAGCCCCCGTGACAATGGAAGTGCGTTCGAAGTTTCCACGACGGTGGAAGTGCATCCGAAGCTCCTAAGATGGTAGGAGTGCAGATTAAGCCCCCATGATAGTGGTAACGTAGTCAAAGCTTCCGCGATGGTGGATGTATGTTCGAAATCCCTATAAAGATGGAAGTGTAGATGAAGCCCTCATGAAGGTGAGAGTGCAGATGAAGCCCCCATCATGATGGAAGTGCAAATAAAGCTCCCACGATGGTGGGAGTGTAGATGAAGCCCCCACTACAATGGGAGTGCGTCCGAAGTCCCCACGATGGTGGGAGTCCATATTAAGTCTCCATGATGGTGGGAGTGTAGTTAAGGCCCCCACAACGGTGGGACTGCAATCGAAGCCCCCATGACGGTAGAAGTACGTCCGAAGCCCCCATAATGGTGTGGGTGCGTCCGAAGCCCCTATGATGGTGGAAGTGCATCTGAAGCCCCATGTGTTGGGAATAGTATCCCAAAGTCAATCATCAGCCTGTTGACGGTTGTGCTCATTTTTATATTTGTACATGAATTATGAATTAATAAAAATTATTTTGATATTTTTCATCACAAAATATTTCATCTTCTAATGAACTCCTATGTTGTGGTGAAGTCCTTAGGACTATTTAGACTCGACAAAGGAGGATTTATCGTTTAGTCTTTAAATCTGTTCGCGACCAAATGATACGTTGTTACCAAGGACGACAACGTTTATCAAGCATAGGTCGTTGTGTGCCATATAGGTTAGTTGTCCTCTTAACCAATGAGTGTGGAGACACTAGTATGGCATACAGGTGAGATGTAAGGGTACATCTACACTGAACGTGACCGACTCCGGAGCTATTTCTGCTGTCAAGATTTGCTCCGATGAAATATGGGTATAAATATTCCTTCGACCTGAGACCGCCACGGTGACTTACAAGCAACTCACTACACTTAGGTACTGGACTACCTGAATTTTTAATTTAGTGACGGAAGGCTGCTGGGTGTAGTCAAGTAGTTGACTTGTCGGTGCGTGTGTCAAGATGGGATTGACCACTTCAGTTTAGGAGCTGTGTACAGTCATGTTTCAATTTAGCAAAACCTTGGCCAGGGTAGTCCTTGTGCGGAGTCACAGGACTGTTTGAGTTGAGCACGATTCAGATGATCTGATCAGGGTTGACAGTTTAACCCTGAGTCGTCCTAAACACAGGGATCAAAAGGATGAATTATACAGTAACCATATTCATGTAGGTTCTGAGTGTTGCGATTGCGACTCTTCGACCTATCCGGATATCGGGTATCATTGCTAGATGGTCACTTCGATTAGTACAAGAATTGATTCCTGTGCTACCGGCTTAGGTTCGAACCTGCGGGGTCACACACATTAGAGGTTCCTATATGATCTGATGGCTGGTGTAGAATCCTACATATTTGGGACTTAGTGATCGAGAATCAGGATTCTCTGATCATGAGTTCCACACATTATGGGTACCGGGGTCAAGAGTCCCACTAGTTGGGACTTTTCGATCAGGGTTACATATCGATGAATTCTGATGCCCGATTGCCCATTGGATTTGGACTCAGTATTTATGAGAGATTTAATTAATGATTTAATCGCTAATTAACTCAATTTAATTGAGTAATTATTTTTGAATCAAGTCCAATTGAATTGGATTCAGTTGGGTTTGACCCGATTAGGTTAAAAGTTGACCTAATCATCGAGATGGTTTGGTCCCTGATTTGATCAGGGGTTGGACTTAATCAATTTCTGATTTGATTAAAATTTTATTGAGCATAATTAAGCCTAATTTAGTTGGGTTTAAATTAGTCTAATTGGACCTAACTTATTTGGTTCAATTGGGTTGGTTTAAATAATTAAACCACCTTGACCCAATCTCCATGCCCCACCTCACTTCCATTGCACTCATTTGAATTCATGAGAAGAAACTTTTCATAAATTTTTTTCTCATGCCAAGCCCTCTCCACGCCCCACTTTAATGTGCCAAATGAATGGATAAGGATGATTGGTTGGCCATTCAAATTCAAAATAAAGTTTGAATTTGAATGGACAATCAATCTTTGCACCTTATCCCTTTTTTTACGCCCTATTTATTACATGAGAAAAAGTTTCTCATGAAATCACTCCATGCACAATTTAAGCCATACCTCATGCCTTTAGTGGATAAGGGATGAGTTGGTGTCCATTTGTATTCAAAATTTGATTTGAATTCAAATGTGCAATTACTCATCTTTATCCTTTCTTTTGGATAAAATGTTTGACGTTGTTATAAAAGGAGGAGAAGAGTGGGGCGTGCAAGAAGAAGATTTTTGGAGAATAATTCTAGGGTGTGAGAAGTCTTGTGCGTGAGAAGGAAGTCCATATCCTTCCAAGAGAAAAAGAAAGAAAAAAAAGAAAAGTAGATGCAAGGTTTCTGGTGAGTTCCCTAGAGTTTTAGCCTGGGGTTCGGGAAGTGAGAAAGTGAGCTACGAGTATCGTGAGCCCATAAAATCTCAGGGAGATCTTCAACATCCTCTCAAGCATGTCTGTTGACCACTCAGAGCATCCGAAGAATCGACAGATATCGATCGAAGGAGTTCGATCAGCATCGACCGTCAAAAGGGCTCTACAATGAGCTAGCACTCGTGAAGAGTCTATCAGATCGGAAGCTTCGTGTGGATGATCCACAGAGACCAGACACACTTTGTGGCTGCATCGTGATGATCAGACTCTCCCGATGGTGATCAGATTGCGACGATCTACTATCCGTATAAAGGTACTGTATTCTGAACACATTACAGAGCATCCGAAGAATCGACAGATATCGATCGAAGGAGTTCGATCAGCATTGGCCGTCAAAAGGGCTCTACAATGAGCTAGCACTCGTGAAGAATCTATCAGATCGGAAGCTTCGTGTGGATGATCCGCAGAGACCAGACACACTTTGTGGCTGCATCGTGATGATCAGACTCTCCCGATGGTGATCAGATTGCGGCGATCTACTATCCGCACAAAGGTACTGTATTCTGAACACATTACAGTAAAGTATTTACTGTTCGAATTTGAATTTCAAATTTAAATGAATACATGCTATATATTATATTTAGATCCTAATATAGGATAAATTTATATTAATTAATTAGATTAATTAATAATTTTTGTTGTAAAATAATGATTTTGAAAAAATTTTAAAATTATCATTTTATCCCTGCACTGAATTTCTCCATAAAATGGTATCAGAGCGGATTCTTAGATATGATATATATATATTTGCATGCGTAGATTAAGTTGTAATCTAAAAGTTTAAATTTAAAATTTAAAATTCAAAATTTAAAATTTGAATTTTGAAAGTTGTTCGAAATTCAAAAATTTGAAATTCAAAATTTAAAATTTGAATTTTGAAATTTGAAATTCGAAATTCAAAAATTCAAAAATTTGAAATTCAAAATTTGAAATTTGAAATTTGATTGAAATTTCAAATTTAAAATTTAAAATTCAAAATTTAAAATTTAAAAATTTAAAATTTAAAATTTAAAATTTATTTAAAATTTGAAATTCAAAATTTAAAATTTAAAATTTGAAATTTAAATTTTAAAATTGATATATTTAGATATACTTGATCCAAGTAGCAAGTAATCGAATTGGGTTGGTTGCCATGGTCGTCTGGTCATAGGAGAAAAGCAGGGTTTAAAGGCCCTCTCCTCCCATTCGATGGGGTCTCCTATGGCGGTAGGGGTGCCGCTGCAATTATATCCCATGCAGATGAAGCAGCGAAAGGAATTAATTGTAAAGATTTAATTATGAAATTTATCATGAATGTGTTAGATTAGATCTAAAGGAATATTCATGATTTATTTTGATTGAGTTATTTTCTGTTATGTAATTAGCAATAGGATTGCTATTTATGAAATGTGCTGATCTATTTATGAAATGAGTCAACATATTTGGTGAACAGAAAATAAAACCTTTCAAATTTGAAAATTATTTTTGAAATACCAAATCCTAATCCATCAGCCCAAATACTTAATTAAAAGAATTAAGTGTTGTCTAGTAGGTCTAGAATTGTGAATTAAGACCTAAGATAATTGCATAAACTTGTGGGTCAATGGGTTAGATGGATTAGGTCCATAATTGGGTTAGACCTAAGGTTAGCTTAAAGAAATGGACTAAATTAGAGTAATTGATCAAATCTAATCAAAAGTTGAATTAGATTAGGTCAAGGATACTCTAGACTCAACTTCAATAGTTGTAGTTGAATGGGTCCATGTCTTTAACTAGACCAAGATGGACTTAATTCATGGCTACGCGGTGGAACCCTATTTAATAAGTTGATCAAATTAAAACTAATGAACCGGTAGGTGTCTCAGGTAAGTTTGGCATTTTGACCAGTGATTTTTAAGCGGGAGCTACTCGCAGTGATTCAATCTCTGACGAGTTAATGGCTTATCTCCACCACTGATCTCACTTACCTGGCCAATCTGGTGAATTAGATTTTGATTAGATCACTTGGTGATTAGGGCTCACCCATGTCATTAGGTAAATCAGTTTGACTTATTTAGGTGCTCCTAATGCCAGCTTTAATTAAATTCTTTTTTAATCTGACTTGGTGAAGTCAGTGAGAGGATTGAAATTGGCTGGATATTTTCTTCTCATCTATCCTTTAATAAAATTCTCAAAAATTATTAGGTCCCTAAAAATGATTAAATTATATTGGTAACTAAGTCATAGCCTCCCATTAAGTGAGTGATAATGAGTCTATTAGTTTAATAATCATTGGAGGCCCAAAGGCCTGGTGCTTATTGACTAATAAAATTATTATTCATAATATGATAATTTGGTTAGAGTCTTTCTGATGGTGGTCAGGTTGGCCGGTCAAAGTCGGGCCTGATCATTTATTGGTCCGATTTATCAAATCAAATCATGTTAATGGTTGGATCTAACCAGATCTTTTCAGTGGAGGCCAAAGCCTACTGATTAGGTTCTGGGGCAAAATCAATTACTAGAAGTTGTTTAGAGAAACAACTGGTTATGAACCTACCCATGGATGCACATGGGTTGACCAACCAAAGTTGGGCTCATGTGTAGTCTGTGTGGATTCTAGTACCCACTAAGGAATTAAAGTAATTCTTTGAATTGGAGGTTGAGGCTACCAGTTCGTAAAAATACTGGGAGAAACTTTAGACTAAAGTTCAAGTCTTTAGTATTTATAATTTATGTACTAATAGAGGTCTGGTTTTTCTTTATGCAGCTATGGCCACTACCCTATCCCTCCGGTCATTATTAGATAATGACAAGCTCATAGGACCTAATTTCGATAGCTGGTATCAAAAATTAAAAATCATCCTTGAGCATGAGCGGATCCTTTATGTAGTAATGGATCCGACATCTGAGGAGCCAGCCCCAAACGTTAGAGGGACGGTCCGAGACACTTATCAGAAGTAGCTCAACGATCGTACCACCATTCGGTGCATTATGCTGGCGGCAATGAATGATGAGTTCAGCCATAGGTTCGAGAATGCCCAGCTACAGGAGATGCTTCAAATGTTGAACGCCTCCTTTGGTACGCCTGACGACGTTGAAAGGCACAAAACTAGTTGTGCCATTTTCAATGCTCGGATGAGGGATGGAGCCTCAGTCACTGATCATGTACTGTACATGATCGAAATGATTGAGCACCTAACTAAACTGGGCTTTCCCCTGCACGAGCAGCTCGGTAAGGATGCGATCCTTAATTCATTGCCCAAGTCCTTCCTCCCTTTTCTTACTCATTTTCGGATGACAAAGCCTGCAGTGAACTATCACGGTTTGTTGGGGTTGCTGCAGAACTTTGAGAAGGATCACCAGCTCCATAAGGAGTCGGTGAATGTTGTGGGAGGGTCTTCTTCGGGTCGTCGATCCTTTAAGAAAGGGAAGAAGAAGAACAAGAAGAAGAAGAATAAAAAGGTGCAGCTGCATGCTGGAACGTCTGCACAGGGTCAGACCAAGAAGCGCAAGCCCGACCAGAGCCAGACGGAGTGCTTCTTTTGCAAAAAGCAGGGGCACTGGAAGAGGAACTGTCCTCTATACATTGCTTCCCTGGATCCGAACAAGCCGAAGAAGAAGCAAGGTACTTATATGATAACACCTTGCAACTTTTTCATTTGTGATACTACTGCCTGGGTATTGGATACCGATAGCCCTTATCATATTTGCAATTCGATGCAAGGTCTGCAGGTCAGTAGGAGATTTGATGAAGGCGAGAGATTCCTGAACGTTGGAGATGGAAGCAAAGTTCCAGTTCTAGCATTAGGATTCATGAACCTTGTAATCAATTCTCGAAACGTAATTCTGAGTGAATGTCACTATTGTCCAAGCTTTTTATTAAATATTATTTCTGTAGGCCTTTTGGCCATGAACGGTTATCAATTTTTAATAAAAGAAAACGTTTGCAATATCATTTTGAATGGTGTTATAATGTTTGTTGGACAACTTAATAATAAAATTTACTTTCTATCACAACCTGTTAATGTGGTTCAAACCTCTGGTAAATGTCCTAGAATAGATAATGTGTCAGAAGTCTACCTTTGGCACTGTAGGCTAGGTCATATCAATAAGAACAGGATAAACATGTTGGCTCAAGAAGAAATTCTTGAAGTAGGTGATTGTGAATCACTTCCAACCTGTGAGTCCTGTCTTCTTGGTAAAATAACCAAATCACCTCTTACTGGAAAAGGTGAGCGAGCCAGTGAACTCTTGGATTTGGTACATTCTGATGTATGTGGACCCATGAGCTCAAGTGCAAGAGGTGGATATTTCTACTTCATAACCTTCACAGACGACCTATCGAGGTATGGGTATGTCTATTTAATGAAGCATAAATCGGAGTCATTTGAAATGTTCAAACTATTCCGAAATGAGGTAGAAAAATAAACTGGAAAGTGTATTAAAACTCTTCGATCTGATCGAGGAGGTGAATACCTTTTCAATGATTTTTTGACATATCTTGGGGAGAATGGGATTCTCTCTCAGTGGACTCCTCCTGGAACACCACAATATAATGGTGTATCTGAAAGGAGGAATCGGACCTTGTTGGACATGGTTCGATCTATGATGGGGTTTGCTGGTCTGCCGATCTTCCTCTGGGGATATGCGCTCGAATCGGCTTGTTACCTTCTAAATAGAGTTTCGAGTAAGTCTATAACCAAAATGCCATATGAGATATGGATAGGACGTAAGCCAGTACTCTCGCATCTTAGGGTTTGGGAGTGTCCGGCTTATGTTAAATGTTTAATTATGGACAAGCTTGGACCTAGGTCTGACGAGTGTAATTTTATAGGGTACCCAAAAGAGACCAAAGGGTATTACTTCTACCTAGCTGATGAGCAAAAAGTGTTTGTCAGCCTTAAGGCAATCTTTTTGGAAAAAGAGTTCCTTGGTGAAGGGACTGTTGCCTCTAAGGTCGAACTTGACGAAATTCGGTAGGTGGAAAAATCGACACAAGTTGCTGAACCTGAATCGAATTTGGTTAGATCAAATCTGGAGCCCATTGTTCAAGCACCCTTAAGGCGATCTGGTAGAGTACCACGTCAACCGGACAGATACTATGGTTTCTTGGTCCGAAACGACGATCCTATCGAACTTGATGAAAACGATGAGGATCCGATCACCTACATGGATGCAATGCAGAGACCCGACTCTGAGAAATGGCTGGAGGCTATGAAATCCGAAATGGAGTCCATGAAGGTCAACGATGTGTGGACATTGGTTGACCCATCCGAAGGAGTAAAACCCATAGGGTGTAAGTGGGTCTTCAAGAGGAAGAGAGGCGCAGATGGAAAGGTGAAAATCTATAAAGCCTGTCTGGTTGACAAGGGATATCGTCAACGTTATGGTATAGACTATGATGAGACATTTTTTCCTGTGGCAATGCTCAAATCCATTCGGATTATGCTTACGATAGCTATCCATCTGGACTATGAAATCTGGCAAATGGATGTGAAGATAGCTTTCCTAAATGGAGAGCTAGATGAAGAGGTGTATATGATACAACCTGAAGGATTCATATTCACAGATGAGTCTAAGGTGTGCAGGCTACAGAGGTCCATTTATGGACTTAAGCAGGCATCCCGGAGTTGGAACATACGTTTTGATAGGACGATCAAGACGTATGGCTTCGTTAAGAATGGAGAAGAGCCCTGCATTTATAAGTGGGCTAATGGTCCAGTAGTAGTATTTTTTTGTATTGTATGTGGATGATATTTTCTTAATCGGAAATGATGTCCCTGCATTATAGGGAATAAAGATTTGACTGTCGTCACAGTTCTCCATGAAGGATCTGGGAGAAGCTTCCTACATCCTAGGGATGAGGATCTATAGGGATAGATTTAAAACATTGCTTGGTTTATCTCAGTCAACGTACATTGATACTATGCTGAAGAGGTTCAGCATGGAGAATTCCAAGAAAGGCTATCTTCCGATAGGCCATAGAATTTCTCTCTCGAAGAGGGATTGTCCGACAACATCTCAAGAGAGAGAGCGTATGGGTAGGATTCCATATGCTTCGGCAGTGGGATCTATCATGTACGTCATGACATGTACACGACCAGATGTGGCATACTCACTAGGGGTAGTGAGTAGATACCAATCTGATCCAGGGGAGAATCACTGGAAGGTTGTTAAAACTATCTTGAAGTATTTAAGAAATACTAAGGACCAGTGGCTTATTTATGGTGAATCGGATTTGAGACTTATAGGGTTTACAGACTCTAGTTTTCAGTCTGATCACAATGACAGCAAAAGTGTGTCGGAATTTATTTTTACCCTTAATAGTGGGGCTATCTGCTGGAAAAGTTTCAAGCAGCACACAGTGGCTGATTCAGTTTGCGAGGCGGAGTATGTCGCTGCATCAGATGCTGCCAAAGAAGCGGTGTGGCTGAGAAAATTTATCATCGAGCTCGGAATAGCACCCTCCCTTGTTGGTCCAGTTCTGCTCTACTGTGACAGCTCTGGAGCCATTGCTCAGGCGAAGGAACCAAAGGCACACCAGCGGACGAAGCATATTCTGCGTCGCTACTATCTCATCCGAGAAATTGTGGATCGAGGTGACGTCGATCTTCAGAAGATCAATGGGAAGGAGAACCTGGCTGACCCATTCACTAAAGCCATTGTGCTGAAGGAGTTCGACGACTACAAGTCGAAGATGGATATTAGATACTGCACCGATTGGCTTTAGGCCAAATGAGAGATTGTTGGGAATAGTGTCCCAAAGCCAATCGTCAGTCTGTTGACGGTTGTGCTCATTTTTATATTTGTACATGAATTATGAATTAATAAAAATTATTTTGATATTTTTCATCATAAAATGTTTCATCTTCTAATGAACTCCTATGTTGTGGTGAAGTCCTTAGGACTATTTAGACTCGATAAAAGAAGATTTGTCATTTAGTCCTTAAATCTGTTCGCGATCAAATGATACGTTGTTACCAAAGATGACAACATTTATCAAGCATAGGTCGTTGTGTGCCATATAAGTTGGTTATCCTCTTAACCAATGAGTGTGGAGACACTGGTATGGCATACAAGTGAGATGTAAGGGTACATCTGCACTGAACGTGACCGACTCCAGAGCTATTTCTGCTGTCAAGATTTGCTCCAATGAAATATGGGTATAAATATCCCTCCGACCTGAGACCACCACAGTGACTTGCAAGCAACTCACTGCACTTAGGCACTGGACTACCTGAATTTTTAATTCAGTGACGGAAGGCTGCTGGGTATAGTCAAGTATTTGACTTGTCAGTGCGTGTGTCAAGATGGGATTGACCACTCCAGTTTAGGAGCTATGTACAGTCGTGTTTCAATTTAGCAAAACCTTGGTCAGGGTAGTCCTTGTGAGGAGTCACAGGACTGTTTGAGTTGAGCATGATTCGGATGATTTGATCAGGGTTGACACTTTAACCCTGAGTCATCCTAAACACAGGAGTCAAAAGGATGAATTATACAATAACCATATTCATGTAGGTTCTGAGTGTTGCGATTGCGACTCTTCGACCTATCCGGACATCGGGTACCATTGCTAGATGGTCACTTCGATTAGTACAGGAATTGGTTCCTATGCTATCGGCTTAGGTTCGAACCTGCGGGGTCACACACATAGAGGTTCCTATCTGATCTGATAGCTGGTGTAGAATTCTACATATTTGGGACTCAATGATCGAGAATCAGAATTCTCTGATCACGAGTTTCACACATTATGGATACCGGGGTCAAGAGTCCCACTAGTTGGGACTTTTCGATCAGGGTTACATATTGATGAATTCTGATGCCCGATTGTCCATTGGATTTGGACTCAGTATTTATGAGAGGTTTAATTAGTGATTTGATCGCTAATTAACTCAATTTGATTGAGTAATTATTTTTGGATCAAGTCCAATTGAATTGGATTCAGTTGGATTTGACCCGATTAGGTTAAGAGTTGACCTAATTGTCGAGATGGTTTGGTCCCTGATTTGATCAGGGGTTGGGCTTAATCAATTTCTGATTTGATTAAGATTTTATTGAGCCTAATTAAGCTTAATTTAGTTGGATTTAAATTAGTCTAATTGGACCTAACTTATTTGGTTCAATTAGGTTGGTTTAAATAATTAAACCACCTTGACCCAATCTCCATGCGCCACCTCACTTCCATTGCACCCATTTGAATTCATGAGAAGGAACTTCTCATGAATTTTTTTCTCATGCCAAGCCCTCTCCACGTCCCACTTTAATATGCCAAATGAATGGATAAGGATGATTGGTTGACCATTCAAATTCAAAATAAAGTTTGAATTTGAATGGGCAATCAATCTTTGCACCTTATCCCTTTTTTTATGCCCCATTTATTACATGAGAAAAGATTTCTCATGAAATCACTCCATGCACAATTTAAGCCACGCCTCACGCCTTTAGTGGATAAGGGATGAGTTGGTGTCCATTTGAATTCAAAATTTGATTTGAATTCAAATGTGCAATTACTCATCTTTATCCTTTCTTTTGGATAAGACGTTTGACGTTGTTATAAAAGGAGGAGAAGAGTGGGGCATGCAAGAAGAAGATTTTTGAAGAAAAATTTTGGGGCATGAGAAATCTTGTGTGTGAGAAGAAAGTCTATATCCTTCCAAGAGAAAAAGAAAGAAAAGAAAGAAAAGTGGGTGCAAAGTTTTCGGTGAGTTTCCTAGAGTTTTAGCCTGGGGTTCGGAAAGTGAGAAAGTGAGCTACGAGTGTCGTGAGCCTACAAAATCTCAGAAAGATCTTCAACATCCTCTCAAGCACATCTGTTGACGATCTGGAGCGTCCGAAGAATCGACAGACATCGATCGAAAGAGTTCGATCAGCATCGACCGTCAAAAGGGCTCTACAACGAGCTAGCACTCGTGAGGAGTCGATCAGACCGAGCTTCGTGTGGACGATCCACAGAGACCAGATACGCTGTGTGGCTGCGTCGCGATGATCAGATTCTCCCGACGGTGATCAGATTGCGACGATCTACTACCCGCACAAAGGTATTGTGTTCTGAACACATTACAGTAAAGTGTTTACTATTCGAATTTGAATTTTAAATTTAAATGAATGCATTCTATATATATCATGTTTAGATCCTAGTGTAGGATAAATTCATGTTAATTAATTAGATTAATTAATAATTTTTACTGTAAAATAGTAATTTTGAAAAAATTTTAAAATTACCATTTTACCCCTGCACTGAATTTTTTCACACCATGATGGTGGGAGAACAGAAGACCTCACTCTTCAGTAAGAGGTCGAAGACTGCCAATCGGGTTGGAATAGGCTGAAGTACGCTCTTAGAAGCAGAAACCAAAACTCACTGATCAAAGACCTCACTTTTTCGTGAGTTGAAGATCTCATTCTTCAGAAAGTTTGGCGCCGACCTCAAAATCCTAGTGTGGCAACAAAAATTCTTGATCAGACTCGAGATCATCTTGATCAAATCTAAGGTGAAGAAGATCTAACTTCGATAAAATCTGAAGGTTGTCCACAAATCTTTGCAAATCTCCCAAATTCAGAACCTAGGGCTAGGTTTGGATTACAAGGACATGTGGAAAGCAGAAAGCGACATGCATTGAGTAAGAAATTTTAAATGTTAAAGATGTGAAGTCGCATCAAAGAAAGATAATGGAAAACAAGATCCTTGGCACCAAGAGGTCACCAATGCCCGAAGTGCCATAATATCCTTGTATTCCGCCAACTGCCAATTGTGCATTATCAATAGTACACATGCTCTAGGATTTGCCTTGGATTACTTGAACCCAGCACACGCAATAACTCTTCCCCCCATCATACCTGGTGGGTGCAATAATTTCTCCCCTTCTCGTTATCCCATTACCCCACGAGTGGTACAATTAGACACAGATAAAAGAAGAAAAGGGGAGAGAGAATAAGTGGGGGAGAAGGGAGGAAATGGCTCCAGCCGGCTTCCTTTGACCATTTGCCATAGATTTTTCACACGTGCACGCTCTCACACACACCGTCGATGCTGAGTTCAGCGCCGGTGAGTCCAAAACCTCCCTAGGGCTCTCATGCATACGGAAACCTATGACGCTATCGAAGCAGTCCTGTGCGCATCTTCATCTGCATGTGCTCTTCTGAGCTAGGATCGAAGACTCCCTAGTTTTCCCGCACGCTTCCATATACAATCGAAGTTTCCTCTTGCGGCCTAGTGTGTGGCCAAAGCTAGCAACAAGTGCTTCGGAGCCCATATAATTGAATCCGCAACACTGCCTTGGGTGGTACGATAAGATTAAAAAAATAAAAGGCTATGGGAAGGAGCAAGAAAGGCATCAAAAAGGGAAAAAAATTATATATATATAATAATAATAATAATAATAATAATAATAATAATGACAAAAAATAAGGTGGGGGGACCAAACCTTCTCTCTCTCATGCGTCCACTCCTCCCGTGCACTGCCCGCGAGTGACTCCCTCTGGGCAACCATGCTTGTCGGCCGATCCAGCCTTGAAATCCTGTGCACCCACGGGCATGCGCCCGCCCCCAGTGCCGTCGAACCCTCCTTGGCCACCGACGGGTCCGATCCTAGGTGGCCCCAGGATGATTCCCTGGCTAAACCAATCGGAATGGATCTTCCACGATCGGCCGCGCCGCCCTTGCATGGAACCCCTATCATCACTTAAGTCCCTATCTGTGTGCTTCGCCTTCTCTTGTGCAGTCTGCCCTACACCGAGTCTGTGGCCGATTCGATCTTGGGTGGTACCGATCCCCTCCAGCTAGTCAAGCTCAAGTCTCGCCGAACCCCTCTGGCCGATTCCCCCTTGAGCAAGGCGGAACCCCTCCGGCGCCAATCCCCACCTGAGAGCCGAAACTCAGAGAGCCCACTGGCTGATCCTGTTCTTGGTGGCACTGGGACCCTCTGCGTCCCCCCGCTGATTGAGCTTTCGTCAGCCTCTACACGCCCAGTCGGCGTCGAGGCCGGCCACCAACGATGAAGAGGAAGGAGAGGGGAAAGAGGCCATGGGCCTCCACATGTGCTCCCTCCGTGCACTCACATGCAGCCGAAACTGCCGTGCTGATTCCTGTGCATCCCTGACGGCCCGCACTGTCATCGTGCACCCCCACACTCGCTTTGACGATGCCTCGCCTCGATCATCGCCGAACCCCTTAGTGCATCCAGCACCTCTTTGTGCACGGCCGATCCTCTCCAACATGCTTCCGAACGAACCCTGCACGACCGATCCCTTTCCACACCTCCCAGGCAGCCGATCCCCTCCGGCCATGCCAACTTGCAACAGATCCGATCCTAGGTGATATCAGGATCGGCTACCCACGAACAGGCTCTTGAGTGGAGCCGATCTCCTCCTGAGCGACGTCGAGCCCCTCCATCCCGGCACCGAAGGCCCATAGCCAATCCTTTCCTAAGCATCGAAACTCAAAGTTCTCCCTACGTGCCTCTGCCAGCACCGAACCCCATTAGGTTTGAAGGTTCCTCATGCGCTCGCATGTACCTCTGATGGTACTGAAGCCAACCACAATTAAAAATTATAATGGGCTTCTGGTTTGTGGGGGATGCAATCTCGTGCCGGGATTCGTGAATGACGAAAGAAAGAAAGGGCGCAGCATCGCACCATCACTAATAACTGTTGTGATACAGGACATCTGTTTTGGTCATTATAGTTAATGGATGGCTATTGTTTTACCGTGAGCCCCTGCAGTTGGGAAGGTAACGGTACGGTCAAATACAGAGCCATCTAATGGCGGCTCAAGAATAGGATTTGCTCATCTTCTACAACTTCAGAATGACGAGTTGCATGTAAATATTGAATCAGTTCAATGGTGGGATATTTGTAAAAGATCTAGTTAGCTTGAAAGAGAAAAAAATATCTTTCAAATTATCTTTAGAAATCGACAAAATGCCAAGACAACGAGGGATACTTCTGATTGTGAAGATAATGGAACTTTGGGTGCTATGCCATCCACCAATAATATAGCTAGTTCACTCTGGCCTTCTTGTGATCCTCTATGATATCACTTACCAGCTCCTAGACACATGGCGTGAAGGTGGCGTATCTCTGCTTGACACCAGAAAGGTCATGGAGGTGGACGAGCCAGGGGAGATGGTCGGACCAGTTGACAGCTCCCAGGATGTCAAACCCTTCTTCTATCATTTGCCACTGCCTACGCTAAAGCTACTAGTGAGTGGCATCATTCCCTCTTCACGTGTCTCCATCAACAATTGCTGAAACTCTTCACGCGCAGCCCCCACAAGCAGCCACGCTTTCCTTATGCCTACGGGCGGTATCAAAGGATGCCCGACTGAGGCCCACTTTCATCGGACAGTGCCAAAACTCTCTATGCGCGCGCACAAAGCGCGTTCACCGATGCCGGTCCTCGCCAGATCTACAGGTTTCTACCTGCGATTACTTCAAGCATATGAGGAAAAAGAATCTCGGCACATTTTCAGCCTATCTTGTTTACTGTACTCCCTTCGCCCGAGCCAAGGCTCAGACTCGAAAGTAGGGAGGCTAGTGTTGGGGGTATTCATGCATTGGCCGAAGACGTGTATTAGCCGAAGACGTGGGGTGGAGAATCTTTGAACCACCCCAACCACTATATGACTGCTCTTGAGTCAACTAGACCCAATGGAGGCATTAATTACCTCCTTCTTTCACGTCCCATCATGAGCAAAGACAAAGGAAAAAGAAGATGAGATTGGAGAGAGAAAAGATGGTGGGGAAGGAAGAAGAGGAGAGATGCATCCGCAAATCCAGCTTCGGCCCACCGGTGCCCACACCCTTTGCACATGTCCGAATCCCATCTCGGCCGACGAACTCATGGCAGTAATGGCCCCTACATCGGCTATCGATCCTGACATCAGCCTCTAGCCTCTGGCTTTGGTTATTGGCCCCTAAAAGGCTTTATGATAGTTCTATCATGTCATCCTATTTAAAAAAGGACAATAGTCGTGGATAAATCATTAATGAGGATGGCTCTCATTTGCTATACAGTGACGCCATCTTCCAACCCATAGAAAATCAAAGGGCCAAGCACAATTCCCGAGGACATCATGAGGGATAAAAAAAAGAAAACTCTATGACTTTCTCTCCCTCTCTTTCAAGCTCTTCACGTGCCGTGAGGCAGCATAGCCAGGCTCTACTTTCGAAGAATATTTAATAGAAAATAAAATGTCTTAGACTACCCATGTTTTTCTACGGCTCCAGCCTCCGTATATAAATAAAGATAAAGTCGGGATCCAAAGGTATGTCTCCTCTCCTTCCAAAAAAAAATATTCTATTGTGAGAAAATTGACTTGAGCATCGGAGGGTTCCTGCCGAAGCCATCTCTGGTGGAAGCTTTTCTTACAGGTCCGGCCGCCGTCGACTCATTGGGCTTCATCATACTCTAGCACCTCTGGCCCAAGATAGATTTCATCCGCAACAAATGGTAATGTAATAACAGCTACAAGGGATTTGATGAAATCAATGGGATTGAGGTAGCTTGGAGCTAGGTTAGGATTGATGACTTCCCGCACTCTCTGGAAAGCTTAGAGAGATTGTACTCAAAAGTCAATATTTTGAAATCTCTAAAACATGAGAACATTATGAAATTCTATACTTTATGGGTTGATGATAAAAAGAAGACTAATAATATCATCACAGAATTGTTCACCTCTGGCAACTTGAGACAGTACGGTCGAATTCTCCAATCTTGTTGCTTTGGCCTTTTGGATAATTGGTTTCATTTATCATTTATTAGGGGTAATGACATGGTTTCTGTAAAATAGGTACCGCCAAAAACACAGGAAGGCGGATGTGAAAGCAGTGAAGGGATGGGCGAGGCAGATTCTGATGGGGTTGAACTATCTCCATAATCAGAACCGCCCCATCATACACACAGGGATTTGAAGTGTGATAACATTTTCATTAATGGAAACCATGGAGAGGTGAAGATTGTGGATCTTGGGTTGGCAACTGTCATGCAGCGATCCAATGCACGAAGTGTAATTGGTACCAATTTTTGCTTTATTGCAATAGTCATGTTAGGGGGTGAGCCTTGGTGCAATGCTAAGGTTTCTATGTTTGTGATTTGGGGGTCATGGGTAAGAAATATGAAAATAACCTCTTCACATTCGAGAGGTAAGACTCCATACATCGGACCTTCTCCAAATCCTGCAATGGTGGGAGCCTCGTGCACTGACCCACCATTGTTTTTGGCTGGTCATAGTCATGCTCTTCAATCAGGCATGCATGTTTAATTTAAATAAAGGAAACCAAGATATGATAGTTAAAAAAATCCATTCAAATGACATTGCACTTCCCTATCACTCCTTTATGGGCTGTATAAGTTAATCGAGAGAGGAGAATAGAAAAGTTCTGCATCATTTTTTGTTTTTTTTTTTTAATAAAATGGGATTGCTGATTTACCTGATTATTTCTTTGCCTATTACTTGATGCAATTGGGATATGGGTGTTACGATGAGCAGTTATTTCTCGTTTTACTATATCTGAGGATGGATGGTGTTGTTAATACTTACTTGAAGGATGGTAGTCAAGTTTGGTTTTAAATTTGGTTTTAATGATATTTTGTTTTTAAATGCAGGGACTCCTGAGTTTATGGCACCAGAACTCTATGAGGAGGATTATAATGAGTTGGTAGATAAATACTCTTTTGGGATGTGCATGCTGGAAATGGTTACCTTTGAGTACCCATATAGTGAATGTTCAAATTCTGCTCAAAAATACAAAAAAAGTTTCTTCTGTAGGTGTCATCTGCAAGACTTAAACTTTAGTTAGCTTTAGCTGATTGTTATTCAAGAAAAAAAATTAAAATATGATTTCTTGTTTCATAAATGATGATTGTTTTCATCTGCATAATCAGATTTTGCTTGTTTGTCTGCAATGAACTTGACATTTGTTTTTTTTCTGAATGATTGCTATAGGGAATAAAGCCTGCTGCTCTTTCAAAGGTAAAAGATACAGAAGTGAAAGCTTTTATAGAGAAGTACCTTGTTCCAGCTTCTCAGCAATTACCAGCACGGGACCCTTTAAAGGACCCTTTTCTCTTCTTGGATGTGTCAAATGGAAATCAAGGGAACCATTCTTTGCATTTGCTTGATAGTGGCAAAATCAAAACTAGGTTAGTTGCCTCTGAAGACCATTGTGTTCAATCAAAAGAGTCAAAGAGTAGCATACAGCAAATGCAGTTTGATATGGATGGTGTTGATGATGACAATGAGCCTGCACTTGTCACCGTAATTGAAACTTCCGATGGTAAAGGTTCACACTTGCTAACTTTGGAGGTCCGAAAGAAAAGAAAAGATAAGATGGCGACTTAAGATTGAAAGGGGAGAGGAAGGAGACAGGTTCTGTATCATTGAATTTGTGGATTGCTAATTGGGAAGGTAATTACTACTGCAGCGTGTCTCATCATAAATAGTTTTTAAACATGTCAATGCTATTTCATCAATGCATTCCTTTTTTCTGAAAGCAGGTAGTGCTAAGAAAGTTGACTTCCTGTTTTACCTGGATGGTGATACTTCTCTTTCACTTGCTGGTGAAATGGTTGAGCAACTTGAACTGACACAGAAGGATGTAAAGTTCATAGCAGGGTTAATTGATTCATTAATTATCAACTTGATACCTGTGTGGAAACCATGCATTGCCATCAGTCAGATGTTGTTAGGATTTGACGCCTCGAGATTCAGCCCACATTGAGCCCACAGTGAGGTTCGCGGCGAAAAACGGAGTCCAACGAGACCAAGATCACCTGAATCGGAGCTCGGATGGAGAAGATACGAGCTTTCGAAGATAGCACGAAAACCGAGGCGGCGGAGTACCGCCGGCGACCGGCGGCGGGCGGCAGCGGCGCGGCCGCAGGCGGCGGCGCGCGGGACGCGCGTCCCAGGCCCGCTGGCCCGCGTGGGACGCGGGACCCAGGCCCGGGCGGGACGCGGGACCCAGGCCCGCGCGGGACGCGCGTCCCAGGCCCAGGCCCGCGCGGGACGCGCGACCCAGGCCCAGGCCCGTGCGGGACGCGCGACCCAGCAGCCTGCTGGCCCATCCCCGGTCCACCGTGGACCGGGTGGTCCACGGCGCGGCCTGTGGACCGCGTGGACGTTTCCCACTCGATTCTCGCGGTCCACGGCCCTATTCCGTGGACCGGAGCGCGATCTAAGGGTCCAGAGAGCTCCCGGTGTTGATCGGACGGCTTGGGACGTGATTTGGCTTGATTAAGGATTCCTAATCCTTCTCTAATCAAATTTAAACCAGATTTAAGCCCCTGAGACGAACAGAGAAGTATGGTTTGGTTTCTCGCCGCCGTACGAACCGAGGAGAGAGAGAGAGAGGCGTGAGGCGCTGTGAGAGAAGGAGCAGGAGGCTCCTGGACAGCGGTCGCCAGGCTCTTCAGGGGTTCAGGGGGTCTCCAAGAGAGAGAGAGCTTTTGTGAGGGGAACTTCATGTGAGAGAGAATTGGGTGTACAAGGGTTGAGGGTGAGGTCTCCTCTTGTAAAATTTTCTTTTCATAGTGAAGTTTGCATGCCCCGTGGAGGCGAGCCCTTTTGTGGCTGATCCACGTATTTTGATTGTTTTTCCTTTTGTTTTATTTCTTCTTTCTTCCTGCTGCATCGCGTGGTACTGAAAGGATCTTGGGAGGTGGTGTCCTGGCCAGACATCCACCCAACAAGTGGTATCAGAGCAAGGCGGTACAAGGACGCAGATTGCAGTGGTGGTGAGCAAGACTGAAGATGGAGAAAACAGGAACAATCAGGATGGAGATCAACAAGTTTGATGGTAAGAGCAATTTCTCCTTGTGGCAGGCAAGGGTGAAGGACGTGCTCATCCAACAGGGGTTGATCGAAGCTCTCTTGTGCGATGAGAAACCGACCACCATGGAGGTGCGGGATTGGAAACGGCTACAGATGCAGGCGGTGAGTACCATCCGTATGTACCTGGCGGATGAGGTGGTGATCCATGTGCTGAGCGAGACTTCCCCGACGGTGCTGTGGTCGAAGCTCGAGGAGTTGTACATGGCGAAGTCTCTCACCAACACTCTTTTCCTCTGGAGGCAGTTTTACCAACTGCGGATGACTGAGGGACAGAGCGTGCAGGAGCATCTGAGCCACTTCCAGAAGATCCTCACCGACCTTCTCAGCGTTGGTGAGAATGTTGAGGAGAAGACCAGGGCGCTGGTTTTGCTGGCGTCGCTTCCCCCTTCGTACGAGTCCTTGGTGACTGCTCTTCTAGTGGGGAAGAGCACTATCAAGATGGACAAGGTCACCGCGGCGATACTCCAGAACGAGGTTCTCAGGAGGGAGAACCCAGCTTCGAGCTCAGGTGGCGATAGCTCAGCTTTGATGACTTCTGGAGGAGCAGGAGGCGGTAGACGGAGCGACAGGAGATCGCATCGAGGGCGGTCTAAGTCCAGGAGGGACTTGAGCAAAACCAGGTGTTACCGGTGTGAGGAGTTGGGGCATCTAGCCAGAGATTGCCCTCAACTGAAAAATCGGACGGTGGCTGCTGTAGCGACGGCCGGCAGTGATTCAGATGGAGATGTCCTGGAGATATCTGACGAGGTATCTACTTCTTCCCAGCAGTGGATATTAGATTCTGCATGCCCCTATCATGTGTGTTGCAGAGAGGAGCAGTTTGACTCCCTGGAGAACAGTGAGAGCACTGTATATCTGCCGAATGGATCGAACTGTGCGATCAGAGGCATTGGGACGGTCAGCTGGAGGACACATGACGGTGCAGTGAGGAGATTGGGGGAGGTCCGATACATACCCGATTTCAGGCGGAATCTTATCTCACTTAGCAGACTGGATTCGAGAGGCTACAGGACGGTAGCTGGTGGAGGAATCCTGAGGGTGCTACGCGGCGATAGGATTGTGCTGGAGGGGAAGAAGGGGAGCAGAGGACATTATTACCTGGCAGGGAACCCAGTGCGAGGTGGAGCATCGGGAGCCAGGTGGAGCCCAGAGCGAGGTGGAGCTCCAGGAGGCGGATCGGGCACGAGACAAGAGACTCGGGAGGACGAGAGGCGACGTCGCAAGGTAAGATTCCTATTGCCGCAGGATGATGCCCCGAGCAGGTCTCAGGTCAGGAGGAGCACAGCATACGACGGAGATGGGATCGAGCAGCCTGGCTCGACTCCCATGTTTGCCCATCCATGATCAGCAGGCGATTGCCCCAGGGCATGGGGGTGAGGAGATCCAGAAGCTCTCGGAGTTTGGAGGAGGCCGAATATCGAGTCGAGGTGGAGATTGTTAGGATTTGACGCCTCGAGATTCAGCCCACATTGAGCCCACAGTGAGGTTCGCGGCGAAAAACGGAGTCCAACGAGACCAAGATCACCTGAATCGGAGCTCGGATGGAGAAGATACGAGCTTTCGAAGATAGCACGAAAACCGAGGCGGCGGAGGACCGCCGGCGACCGGCGGCGGGCGGCAGCGGCGCGGCCGCAGGCGGCGGCGCGCGGGACGCGCGTCCCAGGCCCGCTGGCCCGCGTGGGACGCGGGACCCAGGCCCGGGCGGGACGCGGGACCCAGGCCCGCGCGGGACGCGCGTCCCAGGCCCAGGCCCGCGCGGGACGCGCGACCCAGGCCCAGGCCCGTGCGGGACGCGCGACCCAGCAGCCTGCTGGCCCATCCCCGGTCCACCGTGGACCGGGTGGTCCACGGCGCGGCCTGTGGACCGCGTGGACGTTTCCCACTCGATTCTCGCGGTCCACGGCCCTATTCCGTGGACCGGAGCGCGATCTAAGGGTCCAGAGAGCTCCCGGTGTTGATCGGACGGCTTGGGACGTGATTTGGCTTGATTAAGGATTCCTAATCCTTCTCTAATCAAATTTAAACCAGATTTAAGCCCCTGAGACGAACAGAGAAGTATGGTTTGGTTTCTCGCCGCCGTACGAACCGAGGAGAGAGAGAGAGAGGCGTGAGGCGCTGTGAGAGAAGGAGCAGGAGGCTCCTGGACAGCGGTCGCCAGGCTCTTCAGGGGTTCAGGGGGTCTCCAAGAGAGAGAGAGCTTTTGTGAGGGGAACTTCATGTGAGAGAGAATTGGGTGTACAAGGGTTGAGGGTGAGGTCTCCTCTTGTAAAATTTTCTTTTCATAGTGAAGTTTGCATGCCCCGTGGAGGCGAGCCCTTTTGTGGCTGATCCACGTATTTTGATTGTTTTTCCTTTTGTTTTATTTCTTCTTTCTTCCTGCTGCATCGCGTGGTACTGAAAGGATCTTGGGAGGTGGTGTCCTGGCCAGACATCCACCCAACAGATGTTAACTCTAGATGGAACTCGAACTCTTGTAGATGAGCCCAAGGATCTGCAGTTGGTTGAGTACAGAAAAAGCTCTGATGAATCTTCTCAGAGTATCTCTGAAGCTGCCAATGTTTTCGTCTCCCCTTCATTTGTTGATTCCAGCTCCCCAGAGGGCTCTGATCAGCCAGTGGACGGTGCTGTGGTCCATCAGAGACTTGATTATGTAAGGGGGAATGGTGATTTTGGGGATGTGGTGTTTGTGTCAGCTGATCAGGATTCTGAGGGAAATGGTGAGAAGTCCTCAGGTTCCTGTATGTCCTCTGCATGGAGCCTTGTGGATTATAATTGGTTAAATATGGAGGGAGAGGTTAAAGGGGCACTATTAAGAGTTGAAAATGGCATGAATGTTGATCAGAAAGACAATAGTCGTAATGTTGGCACGCCAACCTTCTGTCTGCCCAAGCAATGGTTCTTCATTGGTTTTGGCTGAGATACATGAAACTAATGAGGAGCTGAGATGCCAGTTGGAATTTATCGAACTGCAGTATCAACAGGCAATAAAGGATATATCTCAGAAAAGAGAACAAGTGATTGCAGTGGCAAAGAAAAGTGCATCTCAGAGGAAGCAATTTTTACTTCATTGATCTTTCCTCTGCTATTTGCGTTCTCAATCTTTTCATGAGTGAATGTTTTCCTAGGAAGACTCAAAGTAAATTCTTGTGTCTATCATCTGAAGATAGAGTTTTAAGTGTATATAGCTGAAGTGGATTTATTACTGTTGATCTGTTTCTTTTTTCTTTTGAGCTTCTGTGGTTGTTTGTTAATTTGCTAGATATTTTGTTTGTTGATTGTCAATATTATAGGTTCTTACTTCAGTTGTATTATTTTTAATCTGCTGAAGCTCCACATGGGTCATTGCTTATTTGCTTATAATACTAGAAAGGCTAGCATATTCGATAGTCAACTCCAGACACTGGAATTGACTTCCTTGAGAGTGGGATGAGCAAGATGTAGTTGCTACATTGATTGTTATTTTGGAGTATCAGGTCATTGCACTAGATTTTCATCCATATATTGTAGTATGTATTTCTACAAGAACTACAGATTTTTATGCTCATCATAGTCATCGTAGTAGGTGTTCTTGCTTGCTAATTATGATTCACAAGGGCTGTATCAAACTATATCATTTTTGATATTCTTTATACCCTTTGAACTGGAAGCATCCTTCTATACTTGTTTGATCATCACATGTGGGTGGTTAAACCCTATATTAAGAACTAGCTCAACTTATGGAGTATGTGTAGTAATGTTTGGTTGGTATTTAAAGTTGGGACCCTGAGGGGCATTTATAGCAAACATAAGGGAACTTAAACAGATTCAGGATGCTGTGTCTTGTGGAATATCTTTATCTACTTTCGTTTCTATTCCTCATGTACAGGAAATGTTGCAGGTAATAGAAGTATGAAGTTTTTGATTGGACATTAATAGAAGTGTGAATTTCTTGCTTGTTTTAATTTTATATAATACGGTTCTGATATATTATTTGCTTCTGAAACTGATAACATTCTGATTTTGGAGTTTCAGAAAGTCTCTACTCTTGAATTTTATTATCTTCTACGGTCAAAACATTACAGCTAAGTCTCTGTACTCTTGAATTTGAGATTTAATTCACCACATTTGGTGAGCTCGCAGAAAGATTTAGAGTTTCAAATTAACATCTCTGTGGAATTTCCGATTGAAATTCGTACTTTGAGGTCTGCACTTATTTGGGGGTGAAACCAGAGTATACAAATTACTTTTTTCTTTTCTGTAACCAAGAAGTTGCATGATCTGGCCCATGCAGATTTATTTTTCCTTTAAGAAGGGGATATCATCTTCTGGAACCTATGAGCAGTGTAGCTATTGGTTCCAGAATGAATGTTTGTGACGAATTAGACACCTGAAGATCAGTCACATGTTGGTAATATTGCCTTTGTCAGTCTTGGAAGGTTTATCAATTCTAACATTGAATATTCTAAAACTGTCTGGCTTATCTCTTTTGTGTTATATTGCGTAAGCTTGCATTTATCTCCAAAAGCAATGAATCTACTTCGAAGGCTTCCCTGTGCAGATCATAAGAGTGTGTTTGCTTGTTGCAGGGGGAGGCAAATATTGATGACTACTGGCCCTCTGAAAAACCATCCATTTTGCATGCTGGATGGTACTTGTAAGTCAACAATTGCTCTTTGTGCTTTTGTATATATTGGGATATCTATTTTGTTATATCCCATACCTACATTTTGTTCTCCCTTTTTAGTTTCAGAAGAAGCACTAGAAGCTTACCAATATTCCAATGGACCGGTCCTAACTCAATAAGTTAGCTAAAAATGGATCGGATACTAGCATATCCATATCCATATTTGTTTTATTTAGTGAATACAAATATGGACATGGATATCAATCGGATGCAAAAATTCGTATCCGTACTTGTTTTAAATGGATACGGATGCAAATCTGATATCGAAAATATGGATATAAGTTGGATGATTAAACTTTATTACTATAGAACCAAAGATATTTGCTATGTGAATGATAAATCAAGTTAATAGCATATTAATATGGTCATTTATTTTTTTTTAGAATTTCATGAGTGCTATGTAAAATTAAATAGGATTACAAATGAAATCGGATATTCAGATATAGAGTGGATAGTTGTCTATCCATATCCATATCCATTTTTCTTTAATAGATATGGATATGGATTCGGATATTAGTCAAATGCTTAAATTTCTATCCATATCGGCATAAATTCGGATACGAAAATGGATTTGGATGGATATTATTTGATCCATTTTCATCCCTACAATGAGTTATTCTATAAATTGAATATATACAATTTTCTATATCAAAGTTTCCAATTAACTTCAAGAATTTGCCAAATATGCCTCAGATAGCAATCATACTTATTCTGCTGAAATTTTATGCAAGTTTCTTTTCTCTCATTTTAACCGCTCCACATCGCCCACCATGCTCTCTCTCTCTCTCTCTTTGTGTCAGAAGGATTTACATATCACAATAAATATAGGCATTTTTGAAATCATTATTCAGCAAGAGAAACCTGTGATGCTTAGGAGATCATGGAAGATTATTATGACCATGGTACACCTTCATTATAATCTTTGGTTTCTTAGTTTTGAACTTTTGGAATTAGTTATAGGTAGGAAAATATCAAGCAGCATTTTCATTAGTAGAAAAATTGATCATCCATGGTTTTTGAACTGGGTTAATCAATTTTGAGGAACTGTGCTACTTTGTCAAGAGGAAGATTGAGACAATGCTTTGCTATTAGATGGAACTTTATATTAAGATTTGAAAAAACAATTTCGCATTCAGTTTTACCCATGCCAGCTTAGTTTGATTTTGGTAGGTTTTTTGGTGGTCTTAGCAAATTTTGTTTAAATTTATTAACCCAACAACAATCTTCATTCAAAAAAAAAAAAAAAGGATCTTTCACAAATTCCTCTTGGTTCAACTACAGGATTAATGCATATCACTGTAAAAGAGGTCTCTGTATCTGTACTTCTAGCAAGCATTCTTTTATGTCTGATTAACTGTTCTTCAATGGGATTGGCAGTTTTGTTTTCTCAAGTGAAATAGCTTCATTTTTGGGAAATACCTCTGACTGCTCCTGTTTTTTATTGTTGATATTACCTTAATAGAAAAATGGTTCCGATATTTATTGCAATACATGTAGATTGTAAACGTTTTATTGGAGTTTCATGCTCATTGCATCTACTAGTTTCAGGAAATCATAAACTAGTCTATTATTTCCTTCTGTTATAGATTTTACTTTTGTAGGAATATTTGCATTATAAATCCCAAGTTGTGCTATTTTTCAAAAAAATTTCTACTGTGCTTTGTAGATTCTGTCAAGTAACTGCTAAGGTAGTACTGGCTCATTGCATTGCAGGTGTCATTTCAGATTCCTGTTTGGTATTGTAATGTTGTTCTATACAATCAACTAAAACATGGCAAATGTTGTTCCTGTGGATTGATACATTATGTGTTTGAGAAGAAAGAGTTGTCCTTGCTGAAATTGCAATTGCTATAGTGTGTGTATGTATGGATCATCAAATGGTAGACTCCATAAGTTCTACTATCTGTTATGAAAATTTATCTGCATTATTATAGAAATTTATCTTCATGGACAATTTTCTTGTTTCTATACATTCTGAATTTATTCTTAGTGTGGTGTACATTGCTATGACATGTCCCAGTTTATTATATTCTACACCGGCCCATTGGGGCATTGAACTCAGGACCTTTGTATTATTAGCAGTGACAATGTTGATCAGTGTTTTTAAGTAACAAATTTAATATGTTTTACTTTTTTAATTAAATATTTTACGGTTTAAAAATATAGAATAATTTATTTTTCATGGAAGATAATGTTAGTTAGACTATAAGAGCTACGAACTACTACAAGCCACCAATCAAGATTAATGGCACAGAGTCAACCAAACTTGTCCATCTTAATGGCAAATAGACACAGCGACATCATGAGCAAGACAGCAATAAAGATGACTTCTATTAATATTAAAATTTTTAATTAATAAATAATTAAAAAAAAGTAATATCTATTTGTTAATAAGCTGTCTAGCCAAAACAACCATCCATGAAAAAAAAGGATGGGTGGCTAACATTTATCCTAATTATTCAACCAAATCTAACCAACTTAACCCCATCTAATCCAAGCCCCAAGCCCCTCTTTCTCATCCTCATCGAACCAGATCCTCCTCTCTTGCCATTAACATGAAGCAGCAGTGGATAGCCCCTTCCCGTCATTAGTTCCCTTTTGCTCTCCTCTTTCCCTCCTTTCCACCCCAGCCACATAACCTCTCCTTTTACGAATAACAACCTAATTAGTGAATCTATACATGACATATTCTCCACATGACTCGAGTTGGATGAGATTCATAGGAGATTTTGGACAAAGCCCCAAACAAGATGATGTTGATGACTTACATTTAGATATCAAAACAAGATGACGCTACAATCTATGCCACATTTTGTTTTTCACTCTAAATTACGAACCTTCTCTTGGAAACTCGAATCATATCATATCTTATAAACTTGAGAGCTAATTGTAATCACTAAAAATGGAAACAAACCATATCTTATAGGCTTTCCTTTCCCTCTCCCTTTTTGCAATTTTTTCTTCTTTAAAGATTCAAACCTTCTCTTTACATAAACTAGACTTCCAACTTTTCTTGTTGCTTGATCTATCCACCGGCTATGGCTGAAGAAAAGAATAAAACGCTGGATGGGGCCTCAAAATAGAAGGTGAGCCTTTCAAGCTCTTTGGAAAATATAAAAGCTCTTCTAGGATTGGTAAACTAGCAATATTGATAAGGATGTCTGATTATATATAGAATGCATTGCAATTGGGATTGGTGAAGGAGCTCAGAAAGGTGAAGCATCCTCAAAATAAGAAGCTGAGGATCATGTGAATAGCCTGCATTAGAGCAAAAAGATTAAAAATGGAAGGGAGAGAGCAAAGACCTATTTTTGCTGCGATTGCCACTCCTTCCATTTAGTCTTCCTAATTTTCTTTTTCTTCTTGTTCTTCTCCTCCTTTGGGGATATCTTATTAGGACTAAGATGACTTTTGTTTTTTTTGTTCTTTTCTTTTAAATTTGGATGTTAAAACCTTATAAAAATGAGATGAGGTAGGAGTAGTAAAGATAGGCTTCTCTTCTCTCCCCTCCATCTTCAATCTCTTTGCTTGCAAGTGAGCCATTGGCTTAATCTTCAACTACCTATTTTGAGGATGCTTCGCCTTCTTGAGCTCTTTTGTCGATATCAGCTGCAACATATTCTACAAATGATCCAACATCCTCATCCTGGCTAGCTAGCTTGTTCTTAGAAAAGTTTCTTCCATATCTTCCAAAGAGCTTAAAAGGCTTTTCTCTTGATTCGAGACCTCATCCAATCCTACGTTCTTTTCTGCAGCCATGGTTGGTGGATAGATCTAGCAATAAGGGAAGTTGGAGAGCATATCTACGTAAAGAGAGGATTTGGGTCTTTAATTTCAATTTTAAAGAGAGAAATATTGAAGAGGGAAAGGAAAGTCTACATGATATTATTTCTTTCCATTTTCGACGATTGCAATTTGCTCTCAAGTTTGTGAGATATGATTTGATTTTTTTTAAAGAAGATTTGTAACGGAGAGTGAAAAATAAAATGTAGTATAGATTGTGGCATCATCTCATTTTGATTTGTAAATGTACGTATGTAACGATTTTTTTCAGCTACGTCATCAATATCATTTTTTTCGAGGTCCACCCAAAATCTTCTTGAATTGCATCCGACTCGAGCCATATGTGGAGAATAGGCGATAAATAAATTTATTTATTGAATTGTTATTAATAAAGAGGAGAGAACGAAAAATTTGGAGGAAAAGGGGGTTTTGGTCCAGTAGGAGGGGGGGAGGGGGGTTTGGGTAGTTGGTCTAGATGCGCGGATTAATGCTAGCTATCCATCATTTAGAACTAAATTTTTTACATTTAATATTTTATATGTTACATATTCTAAATTCTTTTCTTTGCATATTCTATATGGATAAATAGGCTCATTAAAATAGCTTTTGCTAACATAATTTATCTAGTTAAAACATTCACGTTGTCAACCAAAAAAAAAAAAACAAACATCTATGTTGCATATTCTTTATGCATGTTAAGGATCAAAATATCATCATCTGAATTTGAATCAACAACACACTTTTGCATGTCTAGCTATGCTGTTGAGGTGTTCAACAAAAAAGATCAGAAGATTATCTAGATTTTAACCAATGTCATTTACACAAGCTTAGCTCATATTTTTATCAAAAGCTTATTCACGTTCGCTCACCAAAAAAAAGAGCAAAAGGAGGAGCCATGAGAATGAGATACACTATGAAATAATCACTTAAACCTACAAATACTCCTCGACTTTTAGCATCAAAGGATAAAATAATTGTGTTTTTCGGTTGATAATCATTATGATTACTATGTAAATATATAGTAGTTCCATAGCTTGTCAAAATATTAAATACAAGAAATTTATCTCACAATCTATGATAACTGGTTCCTCGAATAAAAAGGACAAAGATTCTCTCCTTGAAAAAAGTAAGGGATTCAGACTCCTGCAAATTTGTCTGTAAAATTGAATTAGAAGATCCTTCATTTCTTTCCCTATATCTTTTGATCAAGCAAAATAAAAAACACCTCTATCCATTTACAAAACTCTTTTTCTTTTTCAGTAAAGAAAAAAAAAAAAAATCTCTCTCAATCGATTTCGATTCCTAGAAGGGCATGATGTGGATAGTCTTTGTATCATATCCAGGAAGACAGCTCTTGGAATTTACTTTGAATATCTTAAGCAAATCCGCTGCCATCTGCCTCGTCGGCGGCGAGCACCCGCTCTGCATGAACAGCAGTATCTTCGTGAGCCCGCCGTTCTCCGCCGCCACCGCCTCCACCGCCCGGCGGTCCCGGTAGAGGTGGCAGACTGTCCACAGCACCGCCACCGCCGCCTCCGCCCCCTCCCTCCCGGCCTTCATCATCCGCCCCGCCACCGCCCCCACGCTCTCCTCGGCCGTCTCGCAGATCGCCGCCCGCCCCTCCGCGCACCCGGCCGCCGCCTCCATTACCCTCATCGCCCTCTCCGCCGCCGCCGCCGGCACCACCTCCGCCTTCGCCGCCAGCACCCTCGTCACCGCCGGCACCACTCCGAGCCGCACTATCCGCGCCCTCGACCGCCTCACCTCCGCGATCCCGGCCAGGCACCCAATCCCCGCCTCCACCGCCCTCCGATCCATCGTCCCTTTATCATCCGACGGCCCGATCAAGCGGATCAGCTCCGCGATGACCTCGTCCTTCTCGGCGATCACCACCTTCGCCTCCACCGCCTCCGGCAACCCCAGTACCGATTCAAGAACCCGGGCCGAGTCGATCCGCGATTCGAGACTGCTTCCCTTCTTCAGTACGGAGACCAAAGCGGAAACCGATCCGTTGAGATCTGAAATCAGGGCGGAGATCGCGATCTTCCTGTTGCCCTCTTCGATAAAATCGGAGGTTAAGATCAGAGCAAGAACCCTTATCGCCGCCTCCGACGTCTCCAATCCGGCCTCGTCGTCGTCGTCGTAGTTCTTCCTTACAAGAATGGAGGCCAGAACGGCGGCGCAACCACCGGCATTGACGAGATTATTCTTCTCGAATTCGTCGTTCTCGTCGTCGGAGAAGAATTGGGCGAGCTTGCGGAGCGTCGGGACGGGATCCGCGGCGGGGAAGCGGAGCTCGTGGAGGAGGTCGTTGCCGCGGTGAAGGCGCGGGACAGCGGCGGCGGCGGCGGTGGAGGATGAGGACGAGGAGGACCAGTGGTGGATGAGGCGCTGGAGGGTGAGGTTGGGGACGAGGTCGGTGGAGGGTAGGTTCTGCCGGGTGGCCGGACACGTGGTGTTGCCGGAGTCGAGCCACCGCTGGATGGAGGCGCGTTCGTAGGTCACGCCGGTGCACAGGCTCACGGGCGACTTCATCACTTCCAGCGATATCGGACACCGGAAATAGCTGGGTATCTTCACAAACCTCTCTTGCTTCCTTCCCATTTCCCTTCTCTTCTTCCTTCCTTGTTCTAACAATCTATCTCTCTCTCTTTATTTTGTTGTTTCTATATCTTCTACTACTATGAACACAGAGTTGTGTTAAAACAATGGAGGAGGAAACGAGAGAGGAGTTTAAGAAGGGGAGGGAGAGGAGAGGGGGTCAAAGGAGAAGATGGGGAGGTTGCTTTCCTTATTCCAACAAGCATAGTACAACTGGGGGTGCTATAAATTAGCATCTCTCCGGTCTATGGTCAAAGAAAAGTTTGATAATGGAAGGTAAGCAATAATAATAATAATAAATAATAATAACAATAACAAATTAAAGTTATTATTATTGTTAATGGGAAGGGATGCGTTGTATTGATATGGGTGCGGGCTATTATTGTGGGGGAGGAAGAGAACGCGGAGGGAAGCGCGGTTTGCCGGTCATTCCCGTCATTCCGTGTTCGTCCTTCAACGCAATGAAGTATGGAGTCGTGGGGGAAGACCGTGGAAAGCATGGAAAAGGATGCGTGTGGGAGCCCACCATGTCGATCGGTTCCCATCCCAATCTTTGTTGAACAGAGTTGCACGTTACTTGTGCTTACTGGTATGTGGTTGCTGCCCTTCCACTCCTTTTTATTTCTTTCGGTAATTTTTCCTTCTCGTTGCTGCTCTTTTACTCATTTACAGGATGCACGCTCTTTACTGAAATATTAGTTTTTTTTGGGTTCCGGTTGTATCGATCTCTTCTCTGGCGAAGGCAACCATTGGATCATCGCACAGATCTCAAAGCATTTCAATCTCTCTATTCTTTTTGCTTTCATAGATCTCGAAGTCATCTAATAGTTGACGTAGTGAAAGAAGATGAATCAGATAAAGGAAGGAACAAGGAGAGAGAGAGGAATTCAGTGCTCTTGTGTTCTTCCTAATATATTTTATTTTTTCACACACGAGAGACAACATGGATAAACTTGTTGATAATCTAAATTTAACCTTGATCATGCACATATGCTTCATATCCATCCCACGCTATACAAGTTGCTTAGTTTGCAGGGCATTTCACTATGTAACCTTTTATTATGGGATTATGCAACTACTTTCTCTTCTGACTTGTAGTGCTAGATATGTAGATCTTTCTATCTAGGATTCCATCTTCATATTGCTCATATAGAGTCATGCCGTACAATTTACTGCTCTATCAAGAGCACGACTCTCAGTTTTACTAAGGTGTCGCACCACGTGAAAAGATAGAAGGCAGCATTTTCGTCTTCAAGCCTACATGGTATTCATCTCTTGCAAGGTATGGACAACTTAAAAGAAGACCAAAAGCAAGGGAATAAACGTTAGAAACATTACGTCCAACCTGGATCTGATCTTATATTTTGATTGTTGAATGGTTATGCAACAATTTTTTTTTATGTTAGAAAACACAACATAATTGTTGCGTCAAGCTCAGTCTCTTAGCTAGAAATCTGAATGCAATCCCTGAGTTCACATGTTCACTTCTTTCAGGACATATGGTCAACCCACAACTGTGCCAAATTTCCAAAGCAATGGACCTTGTTGTGTAAAGAACATTAATAGTTCAACCAGCATTCCGAGGTTTTACCACCAACAGCAGAACACTTTCAGCCGAGGACGGGTCAGTCAAGTCGTCTAGTACTTGTTGACACGTCTGGTATCACTTCTTCAGACGACCGGCCCGCATGATGGTTTTGATTTCTAATGTTCCACTTATTGATTGCTTAGAAAATTCATTATCTCTTGATGCCCATTGTTCTTCATTCCAGTGTGAGACTGATTGAACCATATAGCTTCCACTAGTTTTAGCAGTTTCTTCTAATCTTCCTTTTGAAAGTTACTTTGTTGTTATCTTGTTTAGTTGCAACTGATTGGTGATAATATTTAATTGTCGGCCTTCCTCCCTCTCCAAGATGCGTTTTTTCTTTTTTGGTTTAGGCGAGTCTGGGATTAGCAAGAACTTCACTAGTTTATTAAGTGAGAACCTAACGTAATAAAATTGCTTGAAAAACGTATTTTAATTGTATGCCACTTGGACACTTCTAGGACATGATTTTTCTTTATTAAATAACAACTTAGGTTAGATGTGACCCATTTAGCAGCATGCATTTTTCTTCCCTAATTTGATGAGAGACGCGCACTTACTAATGGTGCATGCCATTGGTACAGTAATTAACTAACTATTAGCACTATAGTGGCTTTTTACTGTCAAAAATGCTACCACAAAAAAGCAAGGTGCTTGCATCAAACCAGAAGTAAAATATCGCACCTTGATTACCTTACTTGCACCTATGCAAACCCTTAGTCAGAACTTAAATATGCTTCTATTTTTTTATTTCTAGTGAAAGTAGATCTTGAATCAAAAGGCTTGAAGAAGGTGCACTTGTAGCTGAAAATGAAATTGATGACATCTATGCATATGGCGGTCCTGATATACTTTGTCATTATATCTTGGGTCATTATGTAGCAGTTGGATCCTAGCTTGCACAAGGTCATTTCTCGAATGTGTATCTAATAGCCGGTCCCACCATTGACCGGATTAAGGCTTATAGTCCCTGTTGACTAGGACTTGAACACCTGCTCCAAGTTTCAAAGTTTCTTTAGTTCTCGATACCTAGTGGCTACGCACAATTATATCCCAATATGTACACAGTTATAAATAATTGTGTCCACATACATATAAGCGTGTGGGGGGTTGTTATAATTGTGCGCAGAAGAATTATAACCGTATGCAAGAACCATTATAAATGTATGTGATATGGGTGTAAGTATATGCAGATCTCGTCTAAGTTTGTGCAGGATTAAAATGCTAGCGGTCAAAAAACCGTGTGTTAAAGTCAGGTCAAAGAAAAGGACCAGGTGTTGACTACTAATAAAAAAGGACCAGAGGTTAAGTAACTCCTTTTCGTACACTGGTGGTATAAAAACTAAAGGCATACAGATTCATTTACCTATTTGGATACCCAAAATTTATTCTTGAAATAGGGATACAAATTTTTGATGAATAGTTATTCACTCTTATTATTTTAGTTTTCTATTTGATTAAAAATCTGATATTCTACTTTTATTTCGATGCAATTAATACAGTATTATTCTAATCACTATTTGATTGACATGAGAATAAGCTTTTATTCCATTAGAAATAGAGGATGAATTTTTTAAAAAATTCAAGAATATCTCAGGCCAAGTTTAAGGTATATAGGATGAATTGAATGTGTATAATTGATAAGAGTAAAGAATGAGACAGGAAATAAGAATATGAACTTCCAATTGAACCCAAATAACTTGTATAAAGTAAGAGCCTGTACAATTAGTAAAAGTAAAGAATAAAAATCCAAAACCAAATATAGAATAAAGGGTGCTACCAACAAGTTAAATCTAAAAACTTCATCAGGCTGCCAAAAGTTGAAAGTCAAGAAAAAATCGAACCCAAGACAACTTGCAGAAAATAAGAACATGTACAATTAGTAAGAGTAAAATATGAAAACTCAAACAGATAAGAATATGAACTTCAAAGGCGCTGTAAGCTTAGAAATTTTTTATATCATTACATTAGATTATGGAGACATATAATGGGCATGCCTTTAAGTAATGCATTTTGGTCATATTATCTTTTTATCATTGCAAACACCACTATAATAGGCAATATTAGTATAAGGCAACTACAGCTTTGGAAAAGCCCTATAACCAAAGATAGCAACCACGGAATGAGGCAGCAGTACATATATCAATGATAAAAGCAATCCAAATATAATATAAAGCTGTCCAAATATAACATAGAAGGGGCTGCCAATAAGTTAAAATAGCACAAAACATGGCTGCCAACAAGTTAAATCCAAATATTTCATCAGGCTGCCAAAAGTGGAAAAGTCAAGAAGGAATTGAACCTAAAACAACTTGCAGAAAATAACTCAAAATAAATATGAATATGAATTTCCAAGAGGCTATAAGCTCAGAAATATTTTAGAGCATTACATGAACTATGGAGATATACAATGGGTATGCCTTCAAGTAATGCATCTGGACATCCAAATATAGCTTAGAAGAGGCTGCCAACAAGTTATAGAGAATGGACTGCCAACAAGTTAAAGTCCGAATACATCATCAGGTTGCCAAAAACCAAAATCCAAAAATATCATTAAGTATAGAATACTTTGATTAAAAATCCACAAAGAGGGCATCCAATATTATAAGGCACACAACACAAGTTAAAGATATCCATCCACAAGCCCAAGAAGAAAGCCTACAACAAAGACAATTACAATCAGAAGCAAGGTACATCACGTGCATATATATTCATAGGACTGCCAACAATGTTTTTATCTTCTTTAAACTTATTGTCATCATTTTGTTCGCGAGAGGGATTATTAGGAGATCGTAGATAACCATTAAGTGCAGCAATGGCCTTGTCTTTAGTTAGAAACTTTTTGTATACGGCATGCTTATACTCAGAGACTTCTTGCTAACACTCAGTTCATGAGTCATAAATCCCTCATGTACACCCCTCGAAAATCACATAGAATCCTTCTGAATATGTCATTACAACTCATTGAATACCCCCTGATTTTCTGTATTTATGTGCAATCAATATCAAATACATTATACATAATAACATAAACTATGCTACAATTAGTATACATATAAACTTCATTATATGGCTCCAATTATGAAGCGTACTCTACTGGTTATGAGCAACCCATAACCTATTAGCTATCGAATTGCACAGTTTTTTGCCTCTACGGATTTCATCATCCCCTACAATCAAATAGGGGTCAACATCGTCCCCGTCTGGGTCCATAGGTAAGGGTGCCAATGACATATTGAAATATTTGTCATTACCTTGGTTGCATTTTATGAAGTTGTAAATGATACAATAAGTCATAACAATATGCTTCTGCATCTTGAAAGGGTATAGGATGAGAGTTCTCAAAATCTTAAATCACATCTTTAGAATACCAAAGGTCTTCTCTACACAATTTCGTAATTGCAAATGTCGATGGTTGTATAGATCCTGAGAACTAGAATATCGCCATGCCCGAGGATTATTGAAGCTACTTAGGTGGCACTTATTACCTCGATAAGGGGCAAGGTATTTCTCCGTGTTGGCATATCTTGAGTTAATAAGATAATATTTTTCTGTACCCCATCATATAATGTGAAAAAATGACTTCAAAAATAAATAGAATATTGAAACCCTAAAGTTGAGAGAATTGGGATACCTTCTAGTACTTTGAACCCCCAGACTCGACACACCAATGGAGAATTCTCATATCGGCTGCCGATCACTCATATGTAGTGCAAACGAAAAGGAATGAGTGATCAAATGAAGTTGCAGCCATAACATTCTAGAAAATAGTGCCCTTTCGATTACAAAAGCAAGATTATTTGCTCTTCTTGATTAGGGCAGATATGTGCGTACTATCAACCACGTCGATAGTATTCTATAATGCAACCTAGCTATGTTAGAGACATCAACTACAAAGATGAAAATTAATGACCAAGCTTAAGAAAGTTTAGGGGTACTATAAAATAAGGATGAAAAAGGTTATTTGCACAGACGCATGGGTGCACACCTACATCTTCATCGGGTTGTACTATATACTCCTGCTTCAATGAATACACGGCTCTCAGTACATTCTTAAAGTACCATGATATTGTCTCTCCTGAGTGCTGAAAAATTTCGATCAAAACTCTATTGGTGACACCAGGACCTATGCAGTATAGAAAATAGGCTAATTGCTTTTGTGCCATCAAATTACGGGTGCTAGCTATTAGGCCACGTGATATAAGCAACTGCTCTAGCTATAGAAATATTGTGTTTGTCGTTCCAAAGTCATCGTAACCCATATCTGGATGGCCATTCAACATGTTTGTTATGAGGTCGTGATCAAAGAATGGACGGTTCCGATAAGGCATCTTCAAAATCATACTATAATCCTCAACACGAATGATTCCACTACTTATGAGTGTGGTTATCACATCTTGCCAATAATTATCCTTCTCAATCAAAAAGTCCATCAACTCATGTAAGGTATCCATCTAAAAAAAAGTACAATAATTTATGACATAGACAAGAAAAAATGCCTAAGTAAATTAATTCCAGCAGCAAGGAAGCAAGGAATGATATAGACAGAAAAAAATACGAACACAGGACATCTAACCTTCATAAGGCTGCCAATAAGTATATCATTATAATATAATATAAATTGTTTCATCCAAAAGATATACAGGCACATCCCAATAATCTAACAAATGTGTTCACATGCACAACCAAAAAAAGGGTTGCCTCAAAAACCTATCTCCTTTATGGAGATTAAATATAAAGTACAAATCCCAAAACAAGAAGTATATAAAGCACAGAGTATAAGTACATTAAATGTGCTTTCAAAATGGACTACCTAAACATAAAAAATCAAGATCAGTCATGGCTGCAAAGGTCATCAGGCTGGGTTGGAGGTGCAGCTGAGCTTGGTATGAAGGTCTGGGGGCCACCTTGCGAGGAGGCACTTGCAAAAAAATTAGGAGACTGAGTACTACCTTGGGAAGGGCTACCTGAGTGTTAGTCTTGAAGGATTATTCCATAAAAGGATTATGGCCATCCTGATTCATACCATGCATGGGAGGAGGCATGAAAACATTAAGGACACTCCCGAAAAATATATATGATCCGGAAGGGGCTGCCATAGGTGGTGAGATATAGTAGAAGTCAGCCATTTATCTCTGAAGTCAGGCTTCTAATAATGACCCTTCATAATGCATGAAGAATCATCAATTCATCTCATGTTTAAATATCTCTCGTGCAGCAAGGATGCATTCATGTGTAATACTTGAAAGTCTCTCCAGCTTCGATATGCACTCATCAATAGAATATAGTGTAGGCCTAGCAAGTTTATCCCTCCTAAGAATCACGTTGGCAATTTTTAGTCTTCTTCTCTCTTGAATCATCAAATTTAAGAGAGCATCAGTTGCATCAGTATTCATCCTAGTTCTACACACTGTAGGAGTCATGGAGCTTGACCTAAATCTCTTTCCAATGGAGAAGAATGGACATGCATTTGGAAAATACTTGGTGGGTAGTGTGGAAGCACAGATAGCCAGGTTGCTAGGGGGTACATCGGACATACTGTGTTCAAAAGGTTCAAAAGGGTCAGAAGAAGAGCTAGAGACTTGATCACTAGATTGTGAGGGTTGCCCATCACTAATATTCAAGAACTCTATGTCAATCCTATCTGCCTCGTCCTCGGAGATGTCATTGCCAAAAATCCTCTCAGGAAGAACAGATGTGTCCTCGTGCCTACCAGTAGCTGTGTTCTTTGAGAAAAGGATGTCAATGTCATCATAGGCAGGGAAAGGCTTACCCTTAATGTGAGCATACTCTTGTTTACCTGTTATGAATACAAATAAACAAGTATGGTTATGTGCTGATATGCTTGCTAGCTATGATATTAACAACTATCCAATACTTATCGAGATAACCTCTTTCCATATTTGTTCATTCCCAAGGGTAGAAACTTTGAGCAAGGATCCCATCCCCATTCGGATCGACTTGTTAAGTTATAATACATGTTGAAGTTCTTCTTCAAGACCTTTCAATCGATTTTTGAGGTTTTTATAGATGAAGGTCTTCTGAGTTTGCTCGTTAAATGTATTCGTCATTTTTTTCTAGACTTTTTAGAAGAATGTACCATTTTGACTATTGTTTTGGTCATTTTCTTGCCTTATCAAGGCAAGTATGAGCATATCAAGAGCATCAGTCCAATTAGAAGTCCTTCTACATGATGATCCTACCCTCCTATATTCAAAATTGTCAGTCGTATGGATTTTCGACATGTTAACTATATGAACGCAAACTTTGCAAATATAAGAATAAGGTATAATTGATTGCAATTTAGGGCTGCCTAATGGCAAAGATAAAAGGGCATAAAAAAATAAAATATAACTCGTTATATAAGAAAAAGAAGACAAATACAAAAATATCAAAAAATATGCCTCAATCAATTGCTAGCATAAGATGAATAATAAATATTTATAAGTCCAAGAAAAATATTAGAAGGTGGCTTAGGGCATGCGAAGTTAAAGTCATTGAAGCATCGCAGCTACAAGATACAAAAACTAATTGTATAGTTAAATCTTGTCTCCCAGCCATACTCAATCTTAAGGCAGCCCATCATCATTGCCAAAATAAAATTAAAAAAATATCAAAAAATATGAGACAATCAATTGCTAGTATAAACTGGGCTGCATTATTTAGCATTTTACAATTTGATTATATAAAATAAATAATAAATATTTATAAGTATAAAAAAAAATATTAGAAGGTGGCTCAGGGTATGTGAAGTTAAAGTCATTGGAGCATCGTAGCTACAAGATACAAAAACTAATTATATAATTAAACCTTATCTTTTAGCCAGGCTCAATCTTAAGACAGCCTATCATCATTACCAAAATAAAATAAAAAAATAATATAAAAGTTAATATAGATACAAAATAGATATATAACACAAGTTCAAAGTCAAAAAGAAATTAAAACTATGGAGGAAAATAATACTACCAATAAATTAACAACATAGAAGCAGATGTATTTAAATAAAATGTCACATTAGCCCTCACATGAGAAAGGAGGGCTTAGAAAACTAAAATATAACTTAGTATAGAACTTATTAAAGAATAAAAATAGGTAAATAACACAATAGTTCAAAAGCAAGAAGGAACGAACACCATGCAAGAAAAGGATAGCACAAAGAAAAAATATAAATTAACAACATTCCAAAAAAATCAATAAGTAAACATAGGGCAACATTTACAGATCTTATTGATAGACATAAGGCAGCATCTAGTCATAACAAAATAGTGACACAAGCAAGAAGTTCCAAAGCTATATCGAAGATAGGAGCAGCAGAATAGAAGGATCGTCGGAGTAGAACGAGAGAAAGACAGAGGCAACAAGGGACGCAGTAACACTGCAGGAGCCAATAGGAGGGCTACCAACTGTACGCAAGAGATAGAAGGAGATCTACTTGTAGAGAAACTGAGAGGGTGTGAGGTGAGTGCAGCAGCGATCGGCGGCCATGAAATCCAAATCAAACGAAGGAGGACCCTGGAACGATGGAGGGGATGGAGGGAAGGAGGTCTGCAGATGATTTCAATCTATCGAGAAGACGAGAGGGGAGCAGCGGCCGTGGTGTGAAGACGAAGAGGTAAAAAGAGGGGGGTAGATAGGGTTTCAACCCACCCCCCCTCCCCTCTTTACTTTTTTGCTATTGACACGAATACCCCTGTGGGGGCCCGGAATAAATAGATCTAGAATTACCAATTCATAGTCTACCATGGAATTGGTATTCTAACATTAGGGACAGTTGACCAGAATTACTAAATCAAGGTGGCCCACCACCATTTTTTTACATGTTTGGGGAAATAAGGTGGAATAAGCCATTATTCCATCCGAAATTACGTAACCAAACACCGCCCTAGAGTTTAGTCACAACCATTCACACCTTAAGTCTCTTCCTTGCATTTCATGCTTGCAGACCTGAAATTATACTGTTGCATTGGATATGTGGTAAGTAAATATGACTAATATACTGTTCCATCAAGAACTGACCAACAAATAAGGTAAAATTGGCCCTAAACAGATGAAGCATTGAAAGAAAGCTATTAGTGCTTAAAATCCTTAAAGAAGGTGTGATAATTCTTTAATGTCAAAATCCAAGGTGGAACTATTATAGGATATTACTAGGGGTCCGCGTAGTTAAGCTGAAGACATGTTCTGAAAGGTAGACTGCTCTTTTACCTAATACAGGGACTCCCAGAGGTCTGGCATCAAGTCTACTCGGCCAGTACATTTTTATTGATATCCCGTCAGTGGAAAATACTACATTTTTGTGACCACCTTTTGTTCGTATGAATTCCTTAGAAACATGAAGACTGAAAGTTGAACCATTGGTAGGAAGATATCCTTTGGAAAAATGTTGTCAGCAAGTTGGTGTGTTTATACTTGCATTGAATTTGGAGTAGACCTGGTGCCCAAAGAGTTGGATGCTTAAATTATCAGCAGTACTGGTCCAGACTGAAAAAATTTCCATGTCCATGTACACTCTCTTTATCCAAGACCATCAATCTGGAGTTTTCTTTTCTTTTTTTTTTTTTCTTTAATATTGCTGACAACCTTACTTTCCTATAAACTTCGAGTCAAAGTTCCAAATGAATAGAATTTTGATCAATTGGACAAGAAGGACCCCACCCACATCTTATTCTCAGCGCATGGCTGTGAAGGAGAACGACTTTTGTTTGCCGGGGCCGTGCGGCCGGGGTCGAGTCTAATGGGCCCTCACGAGATTCAAGTTGGCCAATAAACAAACGTAGAAGTCTAGTGTGTTGACTCGGACTCCACCAAATATATTAAAAAAAAAGGTGGTTGTGGTAGTGCCTGATGGTCTTTCTTAGCTTGTTTTGAATGTAAACAATTTTGGTAGCGTGTTGATCTCTCCGAAGGGTCCACACTGTTGGATCATATAGATCCATCCAATGTTAAAGAGCAAAATTATGACTAGAATAAGGGTAGATCGCATGCAATCATTCTTATGAGTGATCTCTGAAACATTAGGAGTACTAACAATATGATCACAAATGTTAAGTAGCAGCTTGGTCGTCTCCTTTCAAAGTGGGCATAATTTCATCAGTTGAAGGGTCACATATCTATTGGTAAGTATTGTGAAACACGAAAGCATGCAGCAACCAGCAACATGCATTTGTAAATCATGTATTGATATTACTTGCCCCTTAGGACACACTCAACAACTTAATCAAGACTCCACATATGAAGGGTTAAACCATTTTCTAATGGATCCATAGAGAACGTTGCATGCTTCATGGTTAAACCTTTAGGGTGCGACAATTCTTTGCAGAAAGAAAGAAGAAAGGTTATGTCTAAGCTGTATGTTACGTATCAATAAAAGTGTTGTCCATCAAGCATGATTTTTGTGGTGCCACGTAAGAGAAGGTCTTGCTTGCATTAAATATCCATAGTTTTTGTGGAGTGAGGGCGTTCGTAAAAAATATGGTCCTTGCATGATCTTTCCTTGTGTTTTAATTATCAAGACCTTGACAGGCATCCACCTCAGGTGACCATTTCGTGAGGTATCCTTCAGTCATAAACACTTGCCTAGAAAATGGTGTCGCCACTTTTGAAAGTAGACAAATGTTGTCACTATATTCTAAACTCTCTTAGACTTATTTTTTTTTTTCAAAAATATGCAGGATTTCTTTTCACATCCTAAAAAAGTTCCCATTTGTGATTCAACTACGTTTATTGGATCAGTGGGGCACTGACTAGTGCTTGGTGACTGTATATTGCATGTAGGTACAAGTTAGAACGAAGCACATATCAAAATTACAAATAGAATTAGTTGATTCATAGTTAGCCAAGGGGCTGTAACCTTGGGTTAGTTGATTGATCGCCCTATGGTCCTTCATTGAGAACTTTTTTGGATCTATGATTGAAGACTTTAAACAGAGAGGAAGTCCAGTAGAAAGATCAGCTTCGATTGAGGTTCGTCTTTTCTGTGATTCTCGAGTCAAAAATAATGATTTTCATTAAAGAAAAAGATAGTGGTTTTCGATATGTTATAAAAAGTTGAAGATTTCAGCAACAACTAGGGTAGCTTGGTGGTCTGGACACCTTTCAGGTGGAATTCATTCATGCCTTGTGGCCCAAAGGGAAACTTTACAAGATGGCACTTGAAATTGTGGGTATGGCGTTGGCAAGTTTCATGATAGAAACCGGTACCTGATGAAATTAATTATAACCACTTATCTTTAGTGGCATCATCACAATTGTCTCTATTAAAACTATTCAGTAATAAGGACATCACAAGGTTTATTGTAACTTGAACGAGGGCAAAAAGCTGCATTGTTTCACAGTAAAATTTACTAGTTTCTCTCTCTTAGAAACCTACTAGTTTCTTCATGGTCTACCTCATCTTGATAGAAAGGTAATTGGACTTCAATGGCAATAATATCATCAAGATTATAACTGGGATGGGCCAGTTCAGCAATTTGACAAATCAAAATAGACTATGAACTGGAGGCCTAAATCCAGTCAAAACACACCCAAAAATTCTTTCATTTAGAATTTAGCCTGAATGTTGCATCTCTGAAGAAAATGTCCTAGGAGTTCCTATGAAGTAATTGGCAGATAGTGCAGCATGTAACAATGAACCTTCTGCTGCACACAATTGGCATTGTCCATAGACTTTGGGAATCCATTAAGTCCATATACCTTAAATCAGCAAACAGAAAAGTGGAGTTAATTCTTTGACGGCCACAGAGAAGGAGAAGAAGAAAGAAACCACCAGCTGATCATTCAGGGTTGGTAATGCTCACCATGGTGCAGAACTTGTTTTTGGGTCAGTATTGGCAATAGAGTTTCTTGGATCACTTCAAATAATAGTCTCTATGCCTCCCAGAGATGACCAAATATTTATATAAATCTTAGAGTAATATGCTCCTATGGATTTTATTCACAATTTTCCTGTAATCAAGTGATCAATCTCTGAAGTTCGAAGGATCGACCAATTAAAGATGTTTACTTGTTTGTGAGTTTTTTAGGATGATCATAATGCCCCATTGTCTGCAAAACAGATGATGAATTTATGATTTGTGAGTTTTTACAAAATAGATTCTATGAATGGTAACCAAGCGAGAGCTTTTCTTTATCTTTTACACTTAGTATGCATCTGCTTTAGTGAAACTTGACATCCAGAGTGACAAAATATATGCATTTTTCTCTTTCCCTTTTCAAGGACAAGAGGGTACAGCTAATTCCAACTATAATGGGTTGTTACAACAATTCAAGAAAGGCTCACTGACTTTGTTGGCCCAAAAGTTTTTATAGCTGGCCCAGGACCAACACATTCACATCCCACTACAAACCTACCAGTTGGAGATAACCAATGCATCTTGGCCATTTTTGGTGAACATCATTGCTTGCTTACATCAAATGCTCCATCTTTGCATTCTCTGGAATACAGAGCCATAATGACAATCAAAGAGATGTGGAAAGATCTGAAGAAATTACTCGGATAAACAACTCTCCAAATCTGAAGTATCAGTTGTGGCCTCCAGGATTCAAGGGCTACTTTTGCAAACAGATATTTTTAAATTGTTTTGATGAGATGTTATGGGCCTCATTTGCAGCAATGCTTGTATCTGTCAGCTAACTTTTTTTAGTTCAAACAGTTAGTGCTATCCAGCTACTATCGTATTAGTACAAGCAGTTCTAGTTTGGAGGTGACATCCTCCTCTTCCTTTCATTAGATTTTGTTATGTTTTTCCTTTCTTTGTCAAAGATATGATTAGTTGGAAGATGATTCTAGCTTCTTCACTATCGCTCTTCAAAGAAACCAATTAGTTGTACCAAAAAAAAAAAAAAAAGGAAACCAATTATTTTGTTGGATTCCCAGAAGCTTATGACTTTATCGTGGCTCTTAAAGTATGGCTGCTTCATGCATTGGAGCATTATGTTTTCATTACTCTTTATTTGTTAATGCTGCGCCTAACTTAATATATGTGATAGGATAGGTCCCAGGAAGGCAGGAATTTTAGGGCATGCTAGGTTAGCTAAAAATTGAACTAGTATAGATTATATCCTTGACAGCCACCTAATTTGCTATGTCAGACAGAGAGAAGCTCCCATTGAAATTATATTTAAGTGACTTATTGCTCTCAGGTGTAGGTGTAGTGGATGATATAGACATTTTCTATATATGATTAACAACTAGGGACACCACAGGCAAAAAAAAAGAAAAAAACAGATGGTACTTCATCCCAAGTTGTTTATCAGAACTTGCCCTAGGGTCTGTCTTATGTAGTTCCTCTGAGATTGACTCCCAATACTTTCCCTGATAAATAGACTGCTATTATTACCTGGTATGTTGTTGATTGTATGTTTGATATTCATGACAATTGGTTTGTCTTCATTATCATGAGGTCGTACTTATGCCATAAGATATGTTAAAATTATTCATCATCATCTTTGTCTTGTAATTTTTATCTGTTATCTTAGCTTTCTAACTTTTATGCTACAGTTTCTTGATGTCATATTATTTTCCAAGTTATCTAAGGTAGTTTTTTATTCTCTCTATGGGATTCGAGCCAGTCTACTCTAGAGCTATTTTTGGATATTTATGAATATAAGCCTAGCCTAACTTGTAATTTTATGATTTTGTTGATTGTACTAGCCCAACCATAAATTTTATAAGATTTTCAACTGGATCATCCAGACAGACCCTAAGGACTTTTGTGAAAATTGCCATGGGATTGGGCTGAAAATCTTGAAGAAATTGGACCTATTGATTCATCTAACTCCATCTTCTAAGGGCTTGCATAAATGTTAGCCTAAATTCTAGGCTTTGGTCTGTAGGATGGAGATCTTTTGTTCCTTCTATAAGATTTGGGCTGCGAGATGTTTGATTGATAGAGTCATGCTTAAATGGGCCTTCCAATCTACAAATCTAATAAGATCTTCAGCCCAATCTTACTGAATCCCAAACAGTCTAGTCTGTATTCGTCTAAAGGCCTGTCCTGATCTTAGTCTAAATCTCATCTATGGACCTATTGGTCTGTATGAAGAAAGCAAGATCCATAGAGATCCTTTTTTTTTTTTTTTTCTCCCCTCCCACAAGATTTAGGCTGGCCGGAGGAGGGAGGATATTGGATGGATATAGGCTCTACCCAAATAGACTTACCACTTCATGAATGCAATAGAAAATCCAGTCCAACCTTACTGCATTTTCCAAACATCCCTTGGTGTTTCATCTACTCCTGATTCCAACCAACTCCAAGGATTACAATTATCATACTCAAATATGTGAGCTTTTCAGCATGAGCCAGACACAGTGGTAGAATGACTGCAACTAGCTAGTGAGGATTACGAGCATCCTTCCACCTTTGTGAAGGAACTATGCTACCAAAATTTGGAGCAAGTTGAGGAGATGACATGCTCGGCCACGTAGCCCTTGGAGCAGAAGCAATGGCTACAGCTACCTAGCTAGTAATTGTCAACCATTTAAACATGTCTTTTTTTTTTTTTTTTTTTAAGGGGGGGTGGGCCAGAGTGGATATCCAGCAGAAAAAACCTTTAACAGTCGAATTGTCCGGAGAAAAGATATGGGAGGTGGCGGGCCATCTCTTAATAACTAAGGCACGAGTCAGGAGACCACGGGCCATGATTGCGGACATCAAGGCCCACCTCCTCAGTCCCCACCAAATGTTAACTGTCTGAAGCTTTATCGCCTTCTTGCCTATTCTATACTCCCCTGCACGAAGGACGAGTAAGCAAATCTTGTCCTTTCCTCCGTGTACTAACCTTCTTCACCCCCCACCCAAAACCTCACCTCTTACCCGTTTCACATTATTAATTTTTCTTATAATAATGTTATAGGCACCAAGATAGAGCCCCATGAATCATGGCAGGGGCCGGAGAGCAACATGCTTAGGCGACCCTTCCACTTGTGGCCTTGTACCCTCTCTAACTTGCTTCTGTGTCCCCACTGTAGGAACGTATCATCCTACATCTCTTGTAGGGTCTATAGGATCTGTTAGTATATATGAGGATGCAAATGAATTTTATTAAGTATTTAACATGAAGAACTAGCACCATAATGAAGCTGACTCAATACAACTCAGTCCAGAGTGGACCAGGCATTGATCCAGTGGCTTGATTCACTAGTTTGGGTGTTACTCAACACAGAATGGACCTGACCGAACCTGAGTCAAAAAGAGCCAATATGATCAAAAAATTATATATAGTTTCATAGCATTCAATGCACTCCAACCTTTTTTCGATTTGGTAAGATCTAGACATAAATATTGGACCTGAACTGACTCGAAATCTTCCCTATGGCCATGAGTCAAGGGCGGGCGTGGAAAATAGCATGGATCTTACCTAATGGCACTTAAATGAGCCCCATGTGCTCCAACTCCTTGGAAGCAATATCCGAGTTGTGACACATGATCCCATAAATTTAATTGGTATTTGGGATTAGCTGTTTCCAAATCCAAACTCTTTCACAGGTCATTTCAATTATACTGTTTTGTTGGAGGCCTCCATTGTACTGTTTGTGGACCCATAGGATTGGAACTTTAGGAGGACATGAAATGTAATGCAAATAATAAACAACACAGAACCATCCGTGCATAAAGAAAGACAGAATAACACACCTAAGCATTAAAAATCTCTATACCATTCCCATGTAACATACCTCAGAGAGGGAGAGGGGGAGAGAGAGAGAGAGCATCAAAGCACCCACCCATCACCCAGCCGAAGAGACAGCCGTCCTGCTCGGAGCTAAACCAACAGTTCCAATTCCTCAGTCGGCCATTAAATTGTTGTGGCCCCCCTCTCTCACCTAACTGGTCGACACAAGCTTCCTTTTTCTATTCACTGTTGCCTACTTACTCTCTTTTGCCCCCCGCCTCTCTTCCATTCTTTTCTTAAGTCCTTCTCCCACCTCACCTCCTAAGAATCTGTTCAACCCTTTGTAGTAGCACCTCAACCCCACCTCCACTTCATGGACATTAGACAGCACTGCAAGAAGCCAATCCCACTGCACCGTTCCATTAAATATTACCCCCATGCCCCCTATACCATATATTTAATGATTGCCCGTATCCATACTTACGTTTAGATATCTCCCCCCTACTCCTCCCTTTGCCATTTCATTTGCTTAGACTTCAAGCTCTTCTCCCCCACCATACTTTTTCTCTCTTCCTCTCTACCGCTTTACCACCTTCTTTTTGATTTTGGACTCCCTTGCCTCTCCTTTTCTCTTGGCCAGGCCAAATGGGTCAGCTCAGAAGGGGCTCAACTCTACTAGTGTGGCTGGTGGTGCTGCTTCTCCTATTGGTATCATGTTGTCAGGGGTCTAGGAGCATGCAAGTCTTCAAAAAGAGGCCGATGGAGAGGAGGAATTCGGGCTACTATTTTGGTTTTTTGCCGAGGGGTGTGCCGATACCGCCTTCGGGGCCTTCGAAGCAGCACAACTCCATTGGCTCTGAGAGCCATGGTTCACCTTGAAGAGAGCTGAAGCCATCGGAAATTAATGTACATGGTTGTGTTCTTTTGTTTTCTTCTGGATACATTCTTTCCTTCCTTCTACTTTTGGACATAGTCTTTCAGAAGGCTCTCTCTCTCTCTCTCTCTCTCTCTCTCTCCAAATCTTACAGCTTTTTGATCACGAAGGGATGATTGCCTTGGTCAGAGACACAGATGGACTGGCTGATCTTGTGAAGACCTGCCAGCCTCTGGGATTGGGCAGCAAAAAGTTGACGTACTGCCACAGTTTGAAGAAGGTCCAAAGAAGTTTTTTCTCTCTCTCTCTCTTTAGATACATAGTTTGATATTAGGGTTTGGCAAGAAAAATTATGGAGAGAGGTAAATGATATATAGTTTTTTTCCTCAGGAGAATGTTAGGTTGAGCTATTTAAGCCCTTTGGCATTTATCAGTGTTTTAAGATATATATATTATATATTTATATATCCATTTCCTTTATCTTCTCTCTTGTGCTATAAGCTTTTGGAATGGAAGGAGGTGGGTCTGATGATGGTGCTCATGGAGTGGAAGCTTGAGAGCTGGTCTATGGTACTTTCCTTTTGCTCTTTTCAAAAGCTGTCATGTCTCACTTAATAATTGTCATGCTGTGTTTGTGTTTTGAGATAAAGGACCAGGTAAGGTGGCCGAGGGACTTGACAGTTCTGAGAGGGTGAGGCATTAGGAATAGGGTGACGTGATCCTTGGCAGGGTCCAGATTTTGTAGCCATTTGATGCGTGTGGTGTAGGGGCATGGACGCATGTTAGGGTGGCACCCACGCACATAGAATCCTATACACTTGGATGTTGCCAACTGGATTTTGGAGATTGCAACATCTATCAAACATGAAATAATGTTAGAACTTAGTTTTTTTTCTCCCTTTTGCCATAACTTTTAGTTGCAGTCTTGCACATCACTAGGGCTGCCAAAAAGTATGAACCACCCAATCTGGCAGATGAACTTGTTTTATTCTCTTTTGCGGGTTTTTTTTTTTGAGGGGGTCAAATTCTTCTATGGATGTCAAACGAGGGAATGGAATATAAAGATTTTCACACTATATTGCCAGGTTAAAGTAGGTGATGGCACTTCCGTTCAGGGTCGCCAGTTCAGCATCTTGGAATACTTCATCTATATAGGAGGAAAGATTCAGAAACTTCTACAGGAAAAGTAGAGGATAGGGAAAGTATAGAATTAAGGAACATCTCCCATGTTTTCTCCTAAGAGTAAAGAAAGAAAAGTAGAAAATGTGAGCTTAGTTATTTTAAAAACATTCTAAAATGCAAGATATAGAATGATCCACGTAGCAGCTCATGCAGAAACTGTTGGTTTTGGCATCGTAGGGGATCTGATCTCACCCCATTGCTTGGCAATTGGCTTTTTGTTAATTTGATTGACTGTTGATGATCTCCGTTGAATCGCCTTCAAGCAGAAAATTTCATTTTGTCAGGGATTTTAGTCCAATAATCATTTGCCAAATATACTTATTGCTATCACTAGATCACTAAAATAGCATCATTTATTTAGTATCATTTGCTTCTTTTGTTGCTTTTCCCATAATGTAACTTGACATTTTTGTATCTCACGTTCACACATCTTGCCTTGCACTAGGGTTGAAAACGGTTCGATCAGTTTGGTTTTAAATAATTTTTTTAAATTAAATCGATTTTTCAGTTCAAGAGGTTTTTAAAATCAAATATTTGACTAAATATGATTGATTTTTTTGATTCGATTTTGTATCGGTTCAATTTATTCACGTAGCTATCTCAAGATTTGAACAATTTTTAGGTTTAAGTAGATTAGTCGGTTTGATTTTTATATTTTATTTCTTTGATACGGTGCATAATCAAATCAAATTTGATCCAAATTAGAATAAAATAAGATCAAATCAATATTTTAGATTCTTAATTCATATAAAATACATAGTTCAATTTTGAATATACATGTAATACAAGTGTATATATATAATATATATATATATATAATGATGATATTTTAATTTCGATTAATTGGTTCAGATCGGCCTTAGCGGATCAACATAAATCAATAACCAAACTGAAATATTAATTTTTTTATTTTATTCAATCAAATCGAACCAGTTAAACTATTAAACCGTCGTATTTGGTTTGATTCGGATTGGGTTGGACAGTTTAGGATAGTTTAATCGAAATTTTTTACATCCTTATTTTGCATTGATTCCAGATAAGAAACTTAGTTTTATAATTGTTTACGATAAATAATGTCAATCTTGCTGCTATATAACGATCCCATTATCAAAGCTCAACCTTGAACATCCCCAACTTATCCGGAAGCAACAAGAGCTTAACCTCGTAGATGGCTAGGTACACGAATATATAAAATCAACTAGAGTCCCTGCCTATCCTTCATGGGACTATTTCTCAATATGTATGACACTTTGTAGGCACATCTTTTATTTCGTATGATAATGCTCCAATCCTACTAGCTACATGCTCAAGTAGGAGAGGAGGCATAGGTGGCCAAGTGGGATGATACAAGGATTTGCCTCACGTTCTATAGATAGATAAAGGGTAGAGGGTTTGGAATTCAAAATTAATGAGAAATCCCTCTTTTCGCTATCGAATGTCTTTCAATTCTCTTTCTAAGATTTATGAAATAGCGTAGGAGTTTGGAGAAACCATCTTGAGGCTATTCTGGTTGGGGAAGCTGATTGGAGCGGATCCGAGCACAAGTACAAAGGGTTGAGGTCATACTGCAGCATCTGCTGAGAGTGCAATTATGTGATTTGTCTCATCGATTTGCACGATCTAACTATTCATGTATGTTATATTCTTAGCAGTTCATATGATTAATTGAGGAAAAATATTTACATGCATCATATCAATCTAGCGTGATAGATCTTTTTTCATTGTTTATTCTCATATTCCATGCTTGGGATGGGTATTATCTCTTCATCCTTTTACAAAATGACTCCATTCTCCAAGATGTATTTCGGGATTGTCATTGTTTCGCCTACGTCCTCAGGTCATGTTTCTACCGAAAATCATCATCCTCTTTTAGCTCCAGAACCATATATTTTAATTATCAAAAAATCTTCCAGGAAACGCATCAGAAAACTCACGGGTCTCTTCACCCTATCTGCAAATACTTTATCATTTGCAAGACAAAATCACAAGGAACCTTCGGACAGACTAAAACAGGTGTAATCAAGGCTCGAAGTTGACTTATCATAAATTGCCTTTTTGGATAAATGACTTTGGTGCTCATCGGAATAATGTCTTTTCAACAACTTTGATGGTGGCATTGTTTTCATTCTTTATTAACCAATGAAGTCATCTTAGTCATCCAAAGAGCACAGCAGTCAATAAGTTTTGCTTACCAGAAATTATACCATTATTATAATTAATTTTCTTCTATTTCTCCCACCTATTTGCATTTCCTGCTGCCTTAATTCAACACAACAGTGTTGGACCGATCTTCTCGAGCAAATACAAAGACCATCTTTTCCTCAATCCAGTATTGCCAACTAGATGAAGTAATGATACCCGAGTTCATATAGCCAGGTAATGTGTTTCTACCGAAAACCAGCATCCTCTTTATAAAACCAAGTCCGTTTTGCTCGAAAAACAGCTTCACATGGCTAAGTCAGTCCGGTGAAATTTTTATTCCAAGCCAGTTCAATGATCATACTGCATTGAACTGTTCTTTCAAACAACACATAAATAGTGCTCGCAGTTAGAAAATGTCCACATATATATATATATATATATATAGAAAATGTCCACACACACACACACACACACATATATATATATATATATATATCCATGCGCACTTTTTCTCCCTTCCGTTTTAAGATCTGCGAGTAAAATAATGCAAAGAACAATACATTGCTATCGCTATTTTTTCTGAAGCAACCAGGAGTACTCGAGTTTATTCACATCATCATAGTGTGTCTATCATTGTATTTCCTCAAGGACAAACGCGTATGGACTCTTTCTTTTCCATCAACTATAAGGCTGCTCTTAATTAAGTACTACCATTGTACCCCCAAAAAAATAAAAAAGCACTACCACAAAAGGAAAAGAGTACAACAGAACCAATGGATAAGTACTTGTCTATGTCTACCAATATATATCATGTATTTGGTCTTCCATTTCTTTAGAGGTAATGTTATTCTTCCATGTCACATTAAATCGGTGCACCAAACATCCAAGAAAAAATGCCACTTGCGGTATGAAATAATGTTGCCGCCCATGGAAGGTTGAGAGACCTTTCACTGAAAACTTCCTTTTGACTTGTCACTGAAAACAGCGTGAAAGCCCTGTTCCTCAACGTCGGTGACAAATGCTACAGTATACGTGTGTGTGTGTGTGTGTGTGTGTGTGTGTGTGAGAGAGAGAGAGAGAGAGAGACTTTCATGTGCTTCACAAGTGTTGCTCTCCCAAGCTGAGATGGGGGATCC
>NC_025993.2:106188924-106193924 GCF_000442705.2 Elaeis guineensis | reverse complement strand
TTTGAAATTTAAAATTTGAAATTTGAAATTCAAAATTTAAATTTTGAAATTTGTATATTTAGATATACTTTATCCAAGTAGCCAGTAATCTAATTGGGTTGGTTGCCATGGCCGTCCGGTCATAGGAGAAAAGTAGGGTTTAAAGGCCCTCTCTTCCCATTCGATGGGGTCTCCTATGGCGGTAGGGGTGCCGATGCAATTATATCCCATGCCGATGAAGCAGCGAAAGGACTTAATTAAGAAATTTATCATGAATATGTTAGATTAGATCTAAAAAAAAAATTATGATTTATTTTGAGTTATTTTCTGTTATGAAATGAGCAGAATTGCTGTTTATGAAATGTGCTGACCCGTTTGTGAAATGAGTTAACACATTTGGTGAACAGAAAAATAAAATCTTTCAAATTTGAAAATTATTTTCGAAATGCCAAACCCTGACCCATCAGCCCAAATACTTAATTAAAAGAATTAAGTGTTGTCTAATAGGTCTAGAATTGTGAATTAAGACCTAAGACAATTGCATAAACTTTTGGGTCAATGGGTTAGATGAATTAGGTCCATAATTGGGTTAGACCTAAGGTTAGTTTAAAAAATGGACGAATTGGAGTAATTGGTCAAATCTAATCAAAAGTTGAATTAGATTAGGTCAAGGATACTTTAGACTCAACTTCAATAGTTGTAGTTGAATGGGTCCATGTCTTTAACTAGACCAAGATGGACTTAATTCATGGCTACGCGGTGGAGCTCTATTTACTAAGTTGATCAAAATTAAAACTAATGAACCGGTTGGTGTCTAAGGTAAGTTCGGCAGTTTTGACCAGTGGTTCTTAAGCGGGAGCTACTCGCATTGATTCGATCATTGATGAGTTAATGGCAAATCTCCACCACTGATCTCACTTACCTGGCCAATCTGGTAAGTTAGATTTTGATTAGATCACTTAGTGATTAGAGCTCACCCATGTCATTAGGTAAATCAGTATGACTGATTTAGGTGCTCCTAATGCCAGCTTTAATTAAATCCTTTTTAATCTGACTTGGTGAAGTCAGTGGGAGGATTGAAATTGGCTGGATGATTTCTTCTCTACTATTCTTTAATAAAATCCTCAAAATTATTAGGTCCCTAAAATGATTAAGTTATAATGATAACTAAGTCATAGCCTCCCATTAAGTGAATGATAATGAGTCCATTAGTTCAATGATCATTGGAGGCCCAAAGGCCTGGTGCTCATTGGCTAATGGAATTATTATTCATAATATGATAATTTGATTGAGTCTTTCTGATGGTGGTTAGGTTGGCCGGCCAAAGTCGGGCCTGATCATTTATTGGTCCGATTCACTAAATTAAGTCATGTTAATGGTTGGACCTAACCAGATCTTTTCAGTGGAGGCCAAAGCCTACTGATTAGGTTCTGGGGCAAAATAAATTACTAGAAGTTGTTTAGAGAAACAACTGGTTAAGAACCTACCCATAGATGCACATGGGTTGACCAACCAAAGTTGGGCTCGTATGTAGTCTGTGTGGATTCTAGTACCCATTAAGGAATTAAAGTAATTCCTCGAATTGGAGGATGAGGCTACCAGTTCGTAAAAATATTGGGAAAAACTTTAGACTAAAGTCCAAGTCTTTAGTATTAATTTATGTACTAATAGAGGTCTCATTTTCCTTTAAGCAGCTATGGCCACTACCCTATCGCTCCGATCATTATTAGATAATGACAAGCTCATGGGACCCAATTTCGATAGCTGGTATCGAAAATTGAAAATCGTCCTTGAGCATGAACGGATCCTTTATGTAGTAACGGATCCAGCACCTGAGGAGCCAGCTCCGAACGCTAGTAAAGCGATCCGAGACACTTACTTGAAGTGGCTCAATGACCGCACCACCGTTCGATGTATTATGCTGGCAGCAATGAATGACGAGTTCAACCGAAGGTTTGAGAACGCCCAGCCACAGGAGATGCTTCAAATGTTGAACGACTCCTTTGGCACGCCTGACGACGTTGAAAGGCACAAAACTAGTTGTGCCATTTTCAATGCTCGGATGAGGGATGGGGCCTCAGTCACTGATCATGTACTGTACATGATCGAGATGATTGAGCGCCTAAGCAAATTGGGCTTTCCTCTGCATGAGCAGCTCGGTAAGGATGCGATCCTTAATTCCTTGCCCAAGTCCTTCCTCCCATTCCTTACTCATTTTCGAATGACAAAGCCTGCAGTAAACTACCACGGATTGTTGGGGTTGCTGCAGAACTTTGAGAAGGATCACCAACTCCATAAGGAGTCGGTGAATGTAGTGGGAGGGTCTTCTTCTCGTCGTCAACCCTTTGGGAAGGGGAAGAAGAACAAGAAGAAGAAAAACAAGAAGGTGCAATCTCATGCTGGGACAGTAGCACGGGGTCAGACCAAGAAGCGCAAGCATGACCAGAGCCAGGCGGAGTGCTTCTTTTGCAAGAAGCACGGGCATTGGAAGAGGAACTGTCCTCAATACATTGCCTCCCTGGACCCGAACAGGCCAAAGAAGAAGCTAGGTAATTATATGATAACTCCTTGCAACTTTTCGATTTGTGATACTACTGCCTGGGTATTGGATACCGGAAGCCTTTATCATATTTGTAATTCGATGCAGGGTCTGCAGGTCAGTAGGAGATTTGATGAAGACGAGAGGTTCCTGAATGTTGGAGATGGAAGCAAAGTTCCAGTTCTAGCTTTAGGAATCATGAGTCTTGTAATCAATTCTCGTAATGTAATTCTGAGTGAATGTCACTATTGTCCAAGTTTTTTATTAAATATTATTTCTGTAGGTCTTTTGGCCATGTACGGTTATGATTTTTTAATAAAAGAAAATATTTGCAATATCATTTTGAATGGTGTTACAATATTTGTTGGATAATTAAATAATGAAATTTACTTACTATCACAGCCTGTTAATGTGGTTCAAAAATTCGGTAACACTCTAGAATAGATAATGTGTCAGAAGTCTACCTTTGGCACTGTAGGCTAGGTCATATCAATAAGAACAGGATAAACAGGTTGGCTCAAGAAGGAATTCTTGAAGTTAGTGATTGTGAATCACTTCCAACCTGTGAGTCCTGTCTTCTTGGAAAGATGACCAAGTCACCTTTTACTGGAAAAGGTGAGCGAGCCAGTGAACTCTTAGGTCTGGTACATTCTGATGTATGTGGACCCATGAGCTCAAGTGCAAGAGGTGGATTTTTCTACTTCATAACCTTCACAAACGACCTATCTAGGTATGGGTATGTCTATTTAATGAAGCATAAGTCGGAATCATTTGAAATGTTCAAACTATTCCGAAATGAGGTAGAAAAATAAACTGGGAAGTATATTAAAACTCTTCGATCTGATCGAGGAGGTGAATACCTTTCCAATGAGTTTCTGACGTATCTAGGGAAGAATGGGATTCTCTCTCAGTGGACTCCTCCTGGAACACCACAGCATAATGGTGTGTCTGAAAGGAGGAATCGGACCCTGTTAGACATGGTTCGATCCATGATGGGGTTTGCTGGTCTGCCGATCTCCCTCTGGGGATATGCGCTCGAATCGGCTTGTTACCTTCTAAATAGAGTTCCGAGTAAGTCTGTAGCCAAAACGCCATATGAGATATGGATAGGACGTAAGCCAGTACTCTCGCACCTTAGGGTTTGGGGGTGTCCGACTTATGTTAAACATTTAATTACAGACAAGCTTGGACCTAGGTCTGACAAGTGTAATTTTATAGGGTACCCAAAAGAGACCAAAGGGTATTATTTCTACCTTGCTGATGAGCAAAAGGTGTTTGTCAGCCTTAAGGCAATCTTTTTAGAAAAGGAGTTCCTTAGTGAAGGAACTGTTGCCTCTAAAGTCGAACTTGACGAAGTTCGACAGGTGAAAAACCGACACATATTACTGAACCTGAACCGGATTTGATTAGATCAGATCCGGAGCCCATTGATTATGCACCCTTAAGGCGGTCTGGTAGAGTACCACATCAACCGGACAGATACTATGGTTTCTTGATCCGGGATGGTGATCCTATCAAACTTGATGAAAACGATGAGGATCCGATCACCTACATGGATGCAATGCAGAGACCTGACTCTGAGAAATGGCTAGAGGCCATGAAATTCGAAATGGAGTCCATGAAGGTCAACGATGTGTGGACATTGGTTGACCCACCCGAAGGAGTAAAATCCATAGGGTGTAAGTGGGTCTTCAAAAGGAAGAGGGGCGCAGACGGAAAGGTGGAGACCTATAAAGCCCGTCTGGTTGCCAAGGGATATCGTCAACGTTATGGTATAGACTATGACGAGACGTTTTCTCCTGTGGCAATGCTCAAATTCATTCGGATTATGCTTGCGATAGCTGTCCATCTGGACTATGAAATCTGGCAGATGGATGTGAAGACAGCTTTCCTAAACGGAGAGCTGGACGAAGAGGTGTATATGATACAACCTGAAGGGTTCACATCCACAGATGAGTCTAAGGTGTGCAAGCTACAGAGGTCCATTTATGGACTTAAGCAGGCATCTCGGAGTTGGAACATACGTTTTGATAGGACGATCAAAACGTATGGCTTCGTTAAGAATGGAGAAGAACCCTGCATTTATAAGTGGGCTAATGGTCCAGCAGTAGTATTTCTTGTATTGTATGTAGATGACATTCTCTTAATTGGGAATGATGTCCCTGCATTACAGAGAATAAAGATTTGGCTATCGTCACAGTTCTCCATGAAGGATTTGGGAGAAGCTTCCTACATCCTAGGGATGAGGATCTATAGGGATAGATCCAAAAAGTTGCTTGGCTTATCCCAGTCCACGTACATTGATACTATGCTGAAAAGGTTCAGCATGGAAAATTCCAAGAAAGACTATCTACCGATAGGCCATGGAATTTCTCTCTCGAAGAGGGATTGTCCGACAACACCTCAAGAGAGAGAGCATATGGGTAGGATTCCATATGCTTCGGGCAGTGGGGATCTATCATGTACCCATGACAATGTACAC
>NC_025993.2:106046074-106188824 GCF_000442705.2 Elaeis guineensis | reverse complement strand
GGCTTGTGGGGACCTCCCTTAATAGTCCCACATCGGGCAACTCTGGTGTGTGCATGTGCTTAAGAGGGATACGAGCACACTTCCCTCACGAGGCGCCTTTTGCGGGCGTTGACCCCAATGCAAGGGACAAAACCGTGAGGCCGTTTGCGTAACGCCGGGGGGACAACCCCGGTGGGGACCACTGGGCACGCTCCCGGTCCGACCCAGCCAAAGCGGGCAATACTTCGTGGGGCGAGCGTGCGGTCTCGACGACCTGCTTGACACGTGCGCACAACAGTGGCGCGCAGGTAGGGAACAGCATGACAAAGACAAGAGCTCAACGATCGAGAGTCACTGGGTCGGCAAGGCGCTCTTCCCGCCGGGAAGAGGCCTCTCCACCACCACCGGCGCGGAGCCTAGCTCTCCGCACCCTGCAGTGACCACGGAGGCCCAGATTGCGGCCATCGTACGGCAGATGACCGTACTGACCGACGCAGTCAAAAGCCTCCAGCAACAACCGGCGGCCCGACCTATGCCTTCCAGGAGCAGCCGCCGACGGCCGCGCCGACCCCTGTCGCCTCCATGCGAGCGCTCTCAACAGCGCTCCCACGGAGAGGAGGAGGGGCGACCACGGCGCGACGACCGACGGTCTCAGCGGCCCTCTCCTTCTCCGTTGGAACGGGCGAGGAAGGAAAAGCGGCCGCGCACACCGTCGGCCTCTCTTTCAGAATCCTCCGGAGGCTCCACTCCTGGGGTCTCCCCAGCATCGACGAGCGGGACGACTACGAGCGACGGTTCGAGGAGATCGACCGCCGGCTCGCCCAACTGCAGATGGATGGCCAGAAGTCTTCGAACGACGTCGACTTCCAGACCGCCCAGCCTCTCTCTCGACTGGTCCTCGATGAGCCGATTCTCAGTCGGTTCAAAATGCCGAACGTGGAGCCATACGACGGCTCCACCGACCCAGTCGACCACCTCGAGAGCTATAAAGCTCTCATGACAATTCAAGGGGCAACCGACGCTCTTTTTTGCATCGGCTTCCCCGCCACACTTCGCAAGGCTGCCAGGGCTTGGTACTCCGGTCTTCGATCGGGCAGTATCCATTCCTTCGCGCAGCTCGAGCACTCGTTCGTGGCCCATTTCAGCACCAGCCGAAAGCCGCCGCGAACGTCGGATAGCCTTTTCTCCCTCAAGCAGGGGGAAAACGAGATGCTCCGACACTTCGTGGCGCGATTCAACGCGGCCACGCTCGAGGTCCGGGACCTCAACGAAGACATGGCGGTTTCAGCCATGAAGCGGGGCCTGAGGTCGTCCCGATTTACTTATTCTCTGGACAAGACCCTCCCCCGGACATATGCCGAGCTACTGGAGCGCGCATACAAGTATATGCGCGCGGACGAAGGAGCGTCCGACCGACGCTTGGTCGAGCCCAGGGGTCCGAAGGAGAAGCGAAGAAAAGGTCGGGAGCCCGCCGAACCAAGCAGGCCCCGGCCGATAGTCGGCTTTCTCCACCCCGACAGATCCAAAAATCACCCCGCCGACAGACTCCGAGGTCGGTGCGTCCCAGTTATGACTCCTACACTCCTCTCTCCGCTTCCCGTGCGCAGATCTTGATGGAGATCGAAGGGGAAGAATACCTGCGACGGCCTCCGCCTCTGAAGGCAAAGGGCCTCGACCATCGGAAGTACTGCCGGTTCCATCGGAGCCACGGCCACGATACCGAGCGATGCATCCAGTTGAAGGATGAGATCGAAAATCTCATCCGCCGGGGGTATCTCGGCAAGTTTCGAAAGGGTCTGCCGACCCGACCGACTGCCGATCGATGCCCCCAGCCGACTGAAGAGGCACCGACTAACCAGCCGACGGCTGGAGTCATCAACATGATCTCCAAGCGGCTGGGATCGGGGACGTCTACAGGGGGGAGCCGACGAAAAAGCCGCGCCCCGGACGACGTGATTACCTTCTCAGAAGACGACGTTCGGGGCATCCAGACTCCCCACGACGACGCTGTTGTTGTGTCGGCGACAATAGCCAATTATGATGTAAAATGAATTTTTGTTGATAATGAAAGTTCGACAAATGTTTTGTTTACTCGACCTTTTCCCGAATGCGACTACCGACTGATCGACTTAGTGGGGTCTCCACCCCCTTGATCGGCTTTGCCGGAGACACCGTCACGACCGAAGGAGAAATCACCCTGCCCGTGACGGTCGGTGCCGAACCACGGCAAAGAACGGTCTCCCTCATTTTCGCGGTCGTCCAAGTTCCTTCGGCCTACAATGCCATACTCGGGCGACCCGGACTGGACGCCCTCAGGGCGATCGTTCTCGACGTACCATCTCCTTGTTCGATTCCCGACCAAAAATGGAGTCGGAGAGATGCGCGGAGATCAACAGCTCGCCCGACGATGCTTCCAAATCTCCGCCCAAAGCGACGAGACAAAGGATCCCCTGACAATCGACAAACTGGATCAACGGGAGGAGGAAGAGTGGGGTTCGCCGGCCGAGCAGCTCGAGGCGATCCCGGTAGGAGAAAATCCCGACAGAAAAGTTTGGGTCGGGTCTCAATTGCCCGACACCGAACGACACCGACTGGCGGAGTTGCTGACGGCCAACGACGACATATTCGCATGGTCGGCAGCAGATATGTCGGGCATCCCTCCAGAAACAATTACTCACCGACTCAACATCGACCCGACAATGAAGCCGGTGAGGCAGAAGAAAAGGTCCTTCGCCCCAGAAAGGCAGAAGGCCATTGACGAAGAAGTGGACAAGCTGCTCGAAGCAGGCTTCATTCGGGAATCACGTATCCCGATTGGCTCGCCAATGTCGTCATGGTCAAGAAAGCCAACGGGAAATGGAGGATCTGCATCGACTATACCGACCTCAACCGAGCATGCCCGAAGGATAGCTTTCCACTCCCGAAGATCGACCAGCTGGTGGATGCGACGTCCGGATTTCGGCTGCTCAGCTTCATGGACGCCTTCGTCGGGTACAATCAGATCCGGATGGCGCCTGAAGACGAGGAGCACACCGCGTTCGTGACCCCCAAGGGCCTCTACTGTTATCGGGTGATGCCTTTTGGATTGAAGAATGCCGGCGCCACCTACCAGCGACTCGTCAATAAGGTCTTCAAAGACCAGATTGGGCGTAACATGGAGGTGTACGTGGACGACATGCTGGTAAAGAGCACGCAGATCCCGGACCATGTTCAGGATCTCGAGGAGACCTTCCGCACCCTTCGACGACACCGAATGAAGCTCAACCCGACCAAATGCGCCTTCGGGGTGACCTCGGGGAAGTTCCTCGGATTCCTCGTTTCTCAGAGAGGGATCGAGGCCAACCCTGAGAAGATAAAGGCGATCCTCGACATGCGTCATCCGAACACCAAGAAGGAGGTCCAACAACTGAACGGAAGAATCGTCGCTCTTAGCCGATTCATTTCTCGATCAGCTGAAAGGTGCCTCCCGTTCTTCAAGACCCTGCGCCAGGCGAACGGTTTCTCTTGGTCGGATGAATGCGAACAGGCCTTTGAAGACCTGAAAAGGTACCTGGCTTCTCCGCCGCTGCTCGTAAAGCCGCAGGTCGGGGAGACCTTGTATCTCTACTTGGCCACATCTTCTGAGGCGATCAGTTCGGTGCTCGTTCGGGAAAACGAGTGCCGAACCCATCAGCCCATCTACTACACCAGCAAAGTGCTCCACGGCGCCGAAGCCAGATACTCAGAGACGGAAAAGATGGTTTTCGCCCTGACCGTCTCCGCGCAGCGGCTCCGACCATACTTCCAGGCCCACGCCATCGTGGTACTCACCAACCAGCCCCTGAGGGCCGTACTGCGCCGACCCGACACATCCGGACGACTCGCTAAGTGGGCAATGAAGCTTAGCGAGTTCGACATTCAGTACCGACCGAGGCCTGCCTTGAAGGCTCAGGTCTTGGCCGACTTCATCGCTGAATGCCCGACGACCGACCGAAGGTCGGGAGCTGAAGGCCCGGGACGAGATTCGGTCTCTGAGCCAGACCCGATCTCCACCTGGGTACTTCACATCGACGGAGCCTCCAACGCTCAGGGAAGCGGGGCCGGGCTCCTGCTCACAAACTCGGATGGGGTAGTCACCGAATACGCCCTCCGGTTCGACTTCAAGGCCTCCAACAATCAAGCCGAATACGAGGCACTCCTCGCGGGCTTGAGGATGGCGAAGGAACTGGGCGTCGACAGCCTCCGGGCATTCTCCGACTCTCAGCTGATCGTGGGGCAGGTCAAGGGCGACTTCGAGGTGCGAGATCCGACCATGATCAAGTATCTTCAGAAGGTAAAGGATCTCGTGGCCCGCTTCGGGCATTTCGAGATCTCCCACATCCCCAGGACGGAGAACGCCCGTGCCGACGCTCTCTCCAGATTGGCAACGTCGGCCTATGATTCTTTGGGTCGGACGTTTGTCGAAAACCTCCAACAGCCGAGCATCGATCGGGTCGAAGAAGTACAGCAGCTAACGTCTGAACCAAGTTGGATGGACCCGATCGTCCGGTACCTGTCCGACGGTACCAGTCCCGAAGATCCCGCGGAGGCCAAGCGACTCCGATGGTCGGCGTCACAATATGTGATCATGGACGGCCGACTCTACAAGAGGTCGTTCTCCCTCCCTCTGCTCAGGTGCTTGGGACCGACCGACGCTGACTACGCCCTCCGAGAGGTTCACGAAGGAATTTGTGGGAATCACTTGGGGGGCAAGTCCTTAGCCTTCAAGGTCTTACGACAGGGCTACTACTGGCCGACCATGAGGAAGGATGCGGCAGAGTTGGTCCGAAGGTGCGAGCCATGTCAGAAGTATGCCAATATTCAGCACCAACCGGCCAGCCAAATCACTCCCATTGTCGCTCCATGGCCCTTCGCTCAGTGGGGAGTCGATATTCTCGGCCCCTTCCCACCGGCGTCGGGCCAAAGGAAGTTCATCGTTGTCGCCATCGACTACTTCACGAAGTGGGTCGAGGCCGAGCCCTTGGCGCAGATCACCGAGCGGAAGATGGAGGACTTCGTCCAAAAGTCCATCATCTTCAGGTTCGGATTGCCGCACACCATCATCACCGACAACGGACGGCAATTCGACAACCAAGACTTCAAGGACTTCTGCGCCAGGTTCCACATTCGTCATCGACTAACTTCAGTCGGACACCCACAATCCAACGGCGAGGTTGAGGTGACGAACCGAACCCTGCTCCATGGACTCAAGACCCGACTGAACGAAGCCAAAGGCCTCTGGGTCGACGAGCTGGGCTCCGTCCTGTGGGCTTATCGAACGACCCCCCGCGTCCCAACCGGAGAGTCGCCGTTCAGTTTGGCCTACGGGACAGAAGCCATGATCCCGCTCGAGATTGGCCTGCCATCTTCAAGGGTCGAGCAGTACCGCGAGCCGGACAACTCCGAAAGCCGGAGGGCTGACCTAGATCTTCTCCCCGAACTGCGAGATGAGGCTCAAATCCGAATGGCCTCATACCGACAGAGGGTCGCCCGGTACTACAATGCCAAGGTCAGACCAAAGCTCTTTAAACCTGGCGACCTAGTCTTGAGGAAGGCGGAGGTGTCGAAGCCCTTGGACCAAGGGAAGTTGGCTCCCAACTGGGAAGGACCCTACAAGGTTGCTGACACCTTCGGGCCGAGGGCCTACCGGCTGGAGACCCTTGAGGGGAAACCCATTCCCCGGACTTGGAACGCCGACAACTTGAAGCTGTATTACCAGTGAATTCTGTAATTCAATCATCGGAATACAAGTTCAGTTTGAAAAATCGGAGTTCTAACTCTTCGACTACTTATCGGCGCTCAGCCCCGATGCATCGACGCGGACCTGGCACCGACGACACATCGGCCCCTTACACGGACCGATGCATCTATGATGACGGGAGTTCATACTCCTTCTACGGTCGAATTTTCGGGCAGAATCCATCGGCCGACTAGCCGATCGGGCCCCTACCGAAGAAAGGCTAAAAGCCCACACGGCTATTGCCGCGACTTCCGACCAGGCTACGGCCGGTCGAGGGATATTCGGCTTACCACCGTCTATCATATGACGCGACCTTAGTCGCCCCCACTACTCGCCGACCGACCTACGGTCGGTTGAACGACACTCGGCTTGCCACCATCTGTCAAAAGACACGAAACCCGATGCAAGAGCATGGGGACCCGACTTACTATCATACCCCCGACACTGCGCCGGATGATGACCGACTAAGTGCATCTACGGAGGTCCGGCTGCCGAACCTTTACTAGGTTCGGTCGGCTCCCTACTTGACAGATGTGCCCGAATGGCGACTACAATTATTGGAAACCGACCTAAAGTCGGGACACAAGCTACTTCGGAACTGTGCAAGCCGGTTAAGTCCTACCGACTTACCCGAGTTGGCGACTTCTCTAAGTTGGTGACTAGGGTTCGACATTACAGCGATAAGAAACATTACAAACAAGAAGGAAAAGAGAAGACAATTTCATTCATTGATTAAAAGAAATTACAAAGTCGGGCCGAAGCCGATTACATGTATTTTCAAGAAGAAACAAAGGGAAGACAGTCGGCTGGACCGATCATTCGTCCTGGATAATCTCTTCGACCGACGGAGGATCGGGAAGAATCGGCGTCTCGACCATGAGCGGCGCTGGGTCGACGGCAGAAGGATGTCCTTCAGTCGGCAAGGGACCTCCGGTCGGCTCCTGCTCCGGGACGGCTTCCTCCGCTGGGATGACGCCTCCCGACGGGTGGTCGGCCTCCTCTTCGGTTCCCTCCTCTTTGGCGAGTAGCGGGGCGACTCGGCTGACGTCCACCTCCGGGTACAAGGCATGGACGGCATCCCGACCGTCCTCGAACCCGACCCGGTAGGAGGCGAAGCCCGACTCGAGCATCTCCTCCTTGTACCGGTCGGAGGCCCGGAAGTCCTCAACCACACGATCGGCCGACTCCCTCGCCGACCGTACCTCGTCCTCAGTATGGGCCAGCTCCTCCCTCGCCAACTCCGCCTCGGCCCTGGCAATTTCGGCGTCGATTTGGGCGATGGACAAATCCTCTTCGGTTTCCGCGAGCTTCCCCAGGCTGGCCCGAAGTTGCTCGCGTTCCCCTTGGAGTTCGGAGGTGGCACTGTCCCGTTCGCGTCGAAGACGACGCACGACCCGACCTTTGTGCTTGGCCTCCTTCTTAGCCGACTTCAGTTCGGCCATAAGCCGGGAGACCTCGTCCGTCAACTTGGCCTCCCGGTCGACCGACTCCTGCAGTTGGTCGACCAGCATCGCTCTTTCGGCCTCGGCCGCCGCCGACCTTTCCTTGAAGGCTGCCCGAACGTCGCCGAACCTTCGGTATCCGGCCTCCAACTCGGACATGGTGAAGATCAACTGCCGACGGAAAAAAGCTTTGTCAGAATTATGTGGCAAGCGAAAATTCTTCTAAGGAAAAAGGTGACGCGAAGCTTACCTCCACCATCGACGGGTAGAACCGCGACAGCATCTCGGTCACCTGCCGAGACCGCAACGACTGAACGTCGGTAGGGAGGAGGATCCCCTGGCACAACCTCCTCGCAAGGTTGTGGTCGGCCAAGGCCGACGCACCCTCAGGGTAGTATGCGCTGGGGGGCATTGATCTCTCCTCCTCCGAGGGCTCCATCGGGGCTTTCCCCCGATCAGCTGCCCCGACCGACGGGGCTGGCAGCGATGGGACGCTGGAGTTCGACCCGGTGCCCCCCGTTGCGCCAGCGGACGCCTCCGGACGATGTTCGGCTTCCCGAACGACATCCGGCTCCACCCGCGGCGGCGAAACCGCCGACACTCCTTCGGCCACTTCCTCGGTCGGCCTCTCCTCGACTCGGACAGTCGGAGCCGCGAGGGCTATGATCGGCTCCGACCCCTCGGTCGCCGACGCCTCCACGGTCGGCGGGACTGGGGCTGGTCTCTTGGAAGGGCGCGAAGGGCCAGCCCCCGACGCTGGCCTCTTCCTCGCGGCGGCAAACTGACGAATTTCGGCGTCGGTCGGCCTCATCCTCGGCGGTGTCCCTGCAAAACCTACCAATGTCAAAGGCCGGACCAGAACTACCCTAAAGCCGAACAAAAAGAAAAGCTGGGGGATCGGGCGATACCTATTCGGGGGACCAAACTCAGGCCGGCATCATAGAGAGCTTGCTCGGTAACAAGCTCCCTCTGCTTCGGGACCGACATGTCTTTGAGTCGGTGGAAGTCCTCCCGGTCGTCCACGTCGACCCGACTGTTGTCGTTGGCCTCAGTTCGGGGTACACCCCAGCGAGAAGGAAAGCCCCAAGAGGAGGAAGAGGAAACAAAGAAGAACTGGTTCTTCCATCCATGAATGGACGATGGAAGACCGGTTATGAAGGCAAGACCCTTCCGGGGGTTGAAGAGCCACCACCCTCGGGCTTTAGGGTGGGGTCGGAGCACAAAGAAGGCCCGGAAGAGGGAAACGCGGGAGTCGGTCGGCAGGAGCTGACACAACAGCGCGAAAGAAATGATTAGCCGGACAGAGTTCGGCGCCAGTTGCGCCGGACAGAGTCCGTAGTAATCAAGCAGATTCCGGACGAACTCCGGAATCGGAAGTCGAAGACCCGCACGAAGGTCCTCAACATACAGCGCCAGGTCGCCGGGCGGAGGGTTGTTGACCCGACCGCCGGCCCCTAGAGCAGAGAGCCGAAACTGCTCCGGGATGCGATAGTGCTCCCGAAGCTGATCGACGTTCGGCCCCGAAAGCGAGGAGGCCTCATCTTCCGGAGCCGATCGGGTGTCGTCGGTCGGGTTCCCCGACCGAGCTCCCTGAGTCGGTTTCCTGGTCATTGTGCAGGAACCGAAAGAAGAGAAAGAAGAAAAGAAAGGAAGAAGGGGAAGGAGGACCACGAACCCGATGGACCCTCCGGAAGTAGAGAAGAGCTCTGCCCGCGACGACCGAGAAATCGCCCGGACAGAGTTTCCCCAGCAAATGGCAAATGTGGGTCAGGGTCCGGGAGGTCCTATATATATAGGGCCGACCGACGGCCGAGATGCTCCCGCGCCGACCAAAGTCCTCCAGATGCGCGACGCGTGGCGCCCGCCGGTTGGCTGAGGATTCGGCGCGCTTCGCCCCGGGACGCCCGCACCGCCCTTATTAAATGCCGGAGCGGACGCTGGCCAACCACCATGACACGCGGCGCGCAGGGGTTGGCTCCGCTGTCGGCCGCCCGCGCCGGTCCGCATCCCCGATGGGACACCTCACCCGCGATCGGCGCCGAATATCCGATCGACTGACGCCGTATCGTCCGGCGCCCGATCTTCTGACACCGACGTGACGACTGACGACGACAAGGCGTGGCGTCTGACACCTGACGCCGGCGCGACTTCTGGCATCGACTAGACGTTCGGATCACTTGGGATTCGTGAGATGTCTGACAACGGATCAGCCGGCGGTACGGTCGGATCTGCACATGCGACAAATCCACTCCCAGTCGCCCGGCCTTGCTACCCGAATGAAGGCATCGGCCAGCTCTCCACCCGACTTAGGAGTGGAGGGGGGCAACTGTTGGGGTATACCGACCGACGACCGACCGACTATCGGAGGCCCAACCGGCTGGCGGCCCGACCACCGACCGGCTGGCGGCCCGACCACCGACCGACCGACCGACTATCGGAGGGCCCGACCGGCTGGCGGCCCGACCGACTAACCGACGGCCCGACGAACGACTCTGACTGGCCGATCGTAAGTCGGGCGACAGGCCAACGGACGCCATCAGCGGCTAACTGCGGCCATTCCACGGTCCATTCCCGACCGACTAAACCCAGAGGTCCGGTAGCCGACCCACTTGAAGCTCGCCGACCGACGGAGGAGTCCGACGCCACTCTGCTGGCCACCGACCTTGGGTCGGCCGACTCCACCAACCGCCGTACGGCCGCCAGACGTTGTCAGCTCTGACACGGACATGCGGCACAGTTACCTAGGGGCATTGTCCCGCCGAGAGCCGGGTCAACCCTGGTGATTAGACGGCTACACGGCGACATGACGTTTTCACGGCGGCTCTGACAGCCTACAGTGAGTTGACAGTTCCTCACTTGTCCGCGCCATTAATGATGGCGCCATACCGCGCTCCACTATATATACCGGGGAAGGCAACAGTGCAAGGGGTCGATCCGTCCGTCTCTCCCACATACGCAGGCTCGCTCCTCTCTCTCTCTCCCTCTCCCTCTCAGAGCTCTCTGTCTGCATTTCACTGTTGCCCAGTCACCTCTCTGACTTGACCGTCGGAGGGTCCCCGCCGAAGCCGCCTCCGGTCAGTGCGGACTTCCTTTTGCAGGTGCACGCTTCTCGGCGATCGGGCGACGAGGCGATTGGCCGCAACAATATATATTTTCTTACGGTAGATTATCTCCTCACATAGACCCTAAGCAAAACTAATTCGTGATACCACACCGAGTTATTTATGTTTTACCAAAAAAAAAAACTAAGTTATTTATGCACGATTGTTGCATTCCAGGAGTCCTTAAATGTAAAAGAATTAAAGTAGGGCTTCGGGGCATTTAACCCGCCGGAACCTTTTACCCTTTTCCATCGGGAATTTCCTAAGGGCGACAAGCGTTACCCACCGAAAAAGGTGTACGAATTCGAAAAAGGACGAAAACGCCCTCACGCGGCTCCGAGGGCTTTTCCGTCATTTCATTCCGGCGACGCAACCGCCATTTAGGGTGTGGACTCGCAGACCGGACGTAGTTGTATCCTTCGCGCGAAAGGAGGAAGAACCTTCCTTCCCAACCATCGACTGTTGGATCATCCACCGCTTGCTTTGAGATCCATGCAGACTGATAATGATGGATAACGGACGCTTTGTGAGGTGTGCAACGGTTGATCCAACGGTGGATCTGCGCAAGGGAAGGTGAATCCTTCTTTCGTGCGAAGGAAACAACCGCGTTCCTCGCGAACCGAGGCGGAGACGGCGGACCCACAGGGGTCACGTGACCGTACGTCGACAGCAGACGACCCTTCCCTCCCACGCTTCTCCACTCCGGATCCGCCTGTAGCCCTAGGCTTTCCTCCCTCCCAACCGCATCAAAATCCGCGTCAAAAGCCTGAATACAAAATTTTTGGCTGCAAAAGGTGGGTACGTGTCCCAATATTAGCGCATTGTCGAACTATTTCGTATCATATGTGTAGTAGCAGCAGATAACCTAGAGAAACTTGTAACGGTGATTTTTCCCGCTATTACTGGCACTCAAAATTCAAACTATTTATCAGCAACGTTACCATTTTCTGTCCTCTGGCAGCGGGACCATGTCAAGGGAGTTCAAAACAGAGTCAAATTCTTAGGTCCCAAACCAACCGTTTTCGTACCCACGACTCGGCCACTCCTCCACCTCGCTTCCTGAGCGTCGAAAAGGCAAAATGTTTTGGGGCACCGGCCACATCCACACGAGGATTGTTGCCCGAACGCAGAAACGCCGGCTTTTAGCTTCGTGGAAAACATCTTGCGCCACACGGGCGCCCCGCAGCATTAGTACTCCAAAGAGGCCCCCAAAAGTGCACCTATATCCCTTTCCTGCCCCTAGTCTATTCCGAAATTACCAGACGAGTCCACTCCCCAAACTCCCCCACTCCGCCGCTATATTTACCCCCCTCTCGTCCCCTTCCCTACCCCCCACCATCTCCCTCGCTTCCTCCCGCTTTTTCTTGGTGGTTTCCATGGCGGAGTTTCCACCGAATCTTGACGACGGCGAGCTCTGGCTGCCGTCGGAGATCTTCCCGGACGTCGGTGTCTGCCACCACCGCCATCGCCAGCCCGTCGCCGCCGGCCTCCGCTCCGACCTTTCCTACGTGGACGACCTCGCCGAGAAGCTCGCTGCCTTCGGCCTCCTCGATCGCAGCAACCTTCTTCTCCCTGCCGTCCGACGCAACCCTCATCGCGCCGATGTCCGTTTCCATTCCCCATCTCCACTTCTTGATCGGCTAATCCTTGCTCTTTTTCATTCTTGTTTTCTATTTTTGGGTTGCAGCGGTTTCGGTTTGAGAGCGGACCCGCTACCCGTTTCGGACCGATGGCGGAGAGGGAGACAGGAGCGGGAATGGTGTACGACGGGTTCCGGCCACCAGCGGCGGCGGCGCGGCGAGTGGTCGCTGGGTGGCTGCCGGCGTTTCCGTTTTCTCCGGCGAAGCCGGCTCAGGTATTTAGGCGTTTTTTTTTTCTCTTTGTTATTTTTGGGGTTTTCCTTTTTCTTTATTTCTCGCTATTTTTTAGTGATGGTTTTGTTATTCTTTAAGGTGGAGATATTTGGGCCGGAGAGAACTGTGGTTCTGGCGAGGCAGCAGCAGGTGCCGGTCCAAGCCCCATTGGTTCCGGTCCGGACCGGCGGGTCGGGGAGAGAGTGCGGAGGGACCGGCGTCTTTCTACCTCGGGTGATCAGTAACGAAGTCACGGCTCCAATGAAGAAGAGATCTAGTAGGATTAAACCCTCTAGCTTTCCCCTTTCTTGTACTTATGTTCTTAACTTGGCCTCCTTTACCATGTAAATATATTTGTTGAGAAATAAGTTTCTATACGTGCTTTTTTTTTTCTTTCCAAAATTGACTTTTAAATTTTTTGCCGAGTTGATGTGTCGTGATTACTGCATTTTAGTTCCCTACGGTTGTTTGCTAAGAAATTCTTCCTGCTATACTTATTAGCTGAAGTTTTTCAAATTTTGGTGCTAAAGTTTTAAGTTTCTTGGATTTTTGGCTAGTAATTTTTTTCCTCAATGTACTTTTGCGAAGTACTGCTTTTTATACCAGCTTGCATCGTTCATCTTCTCTCTTATTGGTATTTTCAAAGTATTTGCCTGTTAATGTTCTTGTTTTATAATCTATTTTACTGCCTTTTCTCCAAACTTTTGGTATGGTTTCTACGTTTTTAATCATATCTCCTTTTCGCAATCCCGTAAAAATCTAATTTTTAAGTGCTTCAATTATAGTGTATGGTAAATAAATGTTTTGGCTGCCTGCTCATTGATTTGATGTGTTCCGTAGGCACCAAAGGTGGAGGAGAGCAGCGGAAGCAGCCCACAGGGATTGCGGCAATGGGGAAGCAAGGAATGGCGTTTCATCAGGCCCCCCCTCCTGAGATGGGTCTGCCTCAGGACTGGACCTACTGAGGGCTGAGGCCCAACCCCCGGACCCATCCCCTCTGTCAGTCACTGTGTAAAGGAAAAGACCCCTTGTTTTGTTGTTTTGTTGTCTTTTGAGGAATAAGTACAAGGAAAGCGGAAGAGGGGAGAGGGGAAAAACATTTAGGGGGAAGTTAAACAATAGAGAACAAAATGAAGTGGGAAATAACTAGCTGGATCTGCAGCAATGGAAGCATGTAATCAGAACCAAAGAAAGCTGCAAGTGAAGAAGGAAGCCATAGGATTGGATTTTTTCCTTTTTCCTCTCTTTTTTTTTTTTTTTTTTTAACTCTTCTTTCACTTTCTCTTTTGTATCCTTTTAGCCCTTTCTCCTGCTTTGTGTGACTTATCACTGTATACATATATATAAATAAATAATATAAAATTAGGTTGGATGTTTCAAGTTGAGAATAAACTAAATTTTGTAAGGCTAATGTAGTGTGTTGGGTTTTCTTGTCTCAACTCGGTACTCGGTATTCAATGCACACATAGTGGTGGCAGTCTGGCCCTCGAACTAATGGAGTTGCTTTTTCCTCCTTTTGGGGGTGTAGGATTAATGGTGACATGGAGAGAGAAATGGCAGGTATTGAATGCTCCCTCTTTGTGTACAGGGAAAGCGGCCAGTGCGCCTCGGTACCCTCCCAAACCTGGTCAAGGGCGTCCCTTGAGTTTTTTATTGTGGACCCATGCCCAAGACCTTAGAGTGGTGTTTTTTAGTTTAATTTAGTCTCTGAGACAAGTTAATGCATGGGGTACTGTGGATACTTGGATGCTAAATTAGTCTCAATGCTTTGTTTTCTTTTCGTTTGTATTAAAATAATAAAGATCAAAACTAAGAGCTGCTTGTTACGAGGGGAATGGAAGAAAAACTGTTTGCAAAGGGGTTGTTTTAGCAACTCAATATGATATTTCGGAGTCACTGGGATGGCTTGGCCTATTACCAGGATCATGTTTAAATTAGTGGCCAGGAATATGTTTAAATTAGTGGTATTTGTCTCCTAGGAATCGAGCTTTGTCTTTGTATTTGAAATGGCCCCAATGGTGGGGTTCCCAGTGAATTGGATGCATGTAAGGAGAGTCACATCAGTTGAGAAACAATTTTGACCGCCATTTGTGGCTGGTGATGCTGGAAGGCTGCAAAGGACGTGTGTTGCATTGGTCGTAGCTTTCGATTAGGAAGTACTGTTATGGTCAAAAGATAAGCATGAATGATTAGCTGATATCACCCACGAATTTGGGTCACTTTCAGGAACCTTTTAGATCCACTTGAATCACAAATGGTGCATTAAGGGGTGGTTTTGAGTAAATTTTCATTTGCTAGCAGGGTTCATGCTTCTGGAAATCACACTCAGCAAAGAAAATGGTATGCATTGTGATCATAGTGTGAGGGTCCATGTGAACATATATTTAATCTCATATTAGTTTTGTACGGATAAAGCTTGGATGCATATACAGGGCCAGAGGAATATAAATAACATGTGCCTAGCTTTTTCGGATAAATTTTTGAGTTATAAAAGAGTAACAGAGTGGATCTAATCCATGATCCATATAAACTAGGAGATAGTGTAACAGAGGTGCAACTAGATTGATCGTGAATCGATTGTAATATTTGTGATTGAATTTAAATGATTTTGAATCTTTAGTTAACAAGTATATCAAAATTTAAATAATAAAAATATATGAATAAGAAAAGTACATGAGGATGCATATAAATATTTTTTGTTTGATACTTGTACAAGACGAAGAAATCAAGTAACATCTTCTAACTAGTCTTTTTAGGTAAGATCATAATTGTTATACTTGAAGATTGCCTTGTACGCTGATTGGACCAAGGCACCAATAATGTTGAAACCTTGATAAGTACAACTAATGTTGAAATCTTGGTCGATAACCAAGATATTGACTTGTTTTGCGGGTTTATTTATTAGTTTCCTTACAACATGAGAAGCATTATAACAACATGCGTGATGGAGAACAATGGTTAATGATAACAAAAATATTAGCATTATCCCACAAAAACACGAGCCATAGGTGAATGGTGGCATTTCTCTTTCCAATTAATCCTATATATATTTTCAATAATATTATATAAATATAATCTAATTTATAAATATTGGAAGCATAAGAAGATACCTATTATTTATATCAAAACCACCACAGCGATGATCAGTTGGAAGAGTCTGCTCTCATCTAAGTGTATGTATAAAAAAATGAAGCAAAATTTTGCATTTCCTCGATGTCCTCTCTCTCTCTCTCTCTCTCTCTCTCTATATATATATATATATATATATATATATATATATATATATATATAGAGTCAGGATAGAATTAGGTTGATCGGATATGAACTCAAATCCGGTCAAAACAAAATTCTATAATAAAAATCTTACATCAATAATTCAAGCCGTTAAATATGATCTACTATCTCAAAACTGCTTGCATATAAAAAATCATATAATTTAGAGACTCCTGGCTTATGCATCACGTTGTCAAAAATGAGACAACCTAAATAAAATTGAATTAGGTTTATTTTTTGATCACTTGATGCATAGGTTGGGGGTCTTTAAATCATATAATTTTTTATGTACAAATAGTTTTGAGGTAGAAAATCACATCCAATAGCTTGGATCATCATTGTAGGACCTCCACTGTCCAATTTTGATCTGATCAATTTTGAGTCCAAATTCGATCGATCTTATCCAAGTCTACCCTCTATATATATATATATATGTATGTATAGAGAGAGCCAAATTAGAATCAGATCGATCGGACTTGGACTCAGATCTGATCAGATCAAAACTCTATAATATGGGTTCTACAGCAATGATCCAAACCGTTGAATATAATCTATTATTTCAAAATTATTTGCATAAAAAAATCATATGATTCAGAGACTTTTAGTCTATGCATCAAGTAGTCAAAAATTGAACAGTCCAAATAAAATTGAATTAAATATATTTTTTAATCACTTAATATATAGACTAAGAATTTTCAAATCATATAATTTTTTTTTACGTATGAGCAATTTTGAGATAGTAGATTACATTCAATAATTTAAATCATTATTGTAAAATTTTTATTATCTAATTTTAATCTGATCTGATCTAAAATTAAATCTCATCGATTATATCTGATTTTGATTTAAACTTAAATCTTATCGGCCGTATCCAAAACTATATATATATATATATATATATATATATATATATATATATATATATATCAGTGCAGCGCATTTCAATCTAGTTAAGAGTACCGATATTGATATCGATTGCTGGCCATAATCACTTTTCAAGTGCACCACGGAACATCATTACATGTGTCATGTACGAGACATGCATATTAATGTTCGAGGAGTACAATGGAAGATCTATTGGCACAATTAATTTCTTCTGCGGAGTATCAGACGTAACGCTCGTCCATTTTTTAAAAGCATATTGAAGTCTATTGTGCCTTTGAAATGGTACCATGGCTCGCTTTTTAGCGTAATGGAGCTAACGCTCGTGTACATAAGATATAGGTAAATGGAGTCCGGCACTTCGACAGAGCTGCTTAGAAAACGTGTCTCCCGGTGAGTTTCTCCCCGCAGTGAGTTCTTTGCCAATTGTTGGGTTTGGAACTTGAAATTGTACCTTGTACATGGTGCTCTTGTGTTTCCATCTTGATTGGGGTGTAAGTCATGTACTTCTTTCACTTATGCCTACGCTCCCAAAGTTTTAGGATATGTTTTTTCTTTTTTTTTTTAGTAAAAAAGTTATAAGATATGTTTGGTTCACATCCGAAATTAAAATCAAAATTGAAATAAAAAATAAAATCAAAATATTTTTAAATAAATTTATGAAAAATCAATTAAATAGAGAGTTACCTTTTAAGAATCAATTTTTTTATAAAAAAATATATCTGATGAAATGGGATAGAAACAAAGGGACTTCAGATTAGATTTTAAGAAATTGAGATATGTTATTTTTTTTTGAAATAAAAATAAGAATGGGACTTTCTTAAACAAAAATTTTGAACAGGAGCTAGTCGCTCGTTCTCATTCTCATTTTAAAATCTAATTCTTTCTGACCAAGTATGCTGTTGATTACTTAAGCACCGGGTTACTTCTTTGGTCCTCCGGCAACAGTGTGCATTGTATGCCATGAGCTCCAGTAATACTTCTCATGCATTTTGATATACAAAATGAACAAATGTGAGAAAGGCTAAGAAAGATATATATCTAATAAGCTGGTGTTTGTTGGATTGACAAAGGAGATTATCAAGCATCTTCAATATGGATTATAAGGGCTTACAAACAGATAAAAGTCAGTGTAGTCCTAAGTCGGGTTTGTATTCGAATACCATTAAACTGGACATGATTTACTAGGCATCGAATCTGATCCAAAGACCCAGCTGATGGCTGTTAATTCACGACAACTTGCAAAAAAAAAAAAAAAAAAAACGCATCCTTTTACATCAAAAGATTCCAACCAGCATGATACATATCAAACGAGCACAAGGGTGCCAGCTGCTTGAGTTGGTCGAGTCACTAGGCATTGGATGATACTGACCCAAATTCAATTTTCTCCTTACGGATTTCAAACAAGGTTCCTTCCATTGATCTTTTACACACAACAAAAACAGGAAATTTTGAACCATCATAATGTAATGTTCAATGGAGTTTAAAATCAAATCATCATCATCATTATTATTTTTGAATGAATCTAGTGATTATGCAACTCTTTGTTGTTCATAATCTTTCTTTGGTTTGTGAAGCATTCCAGTAAGTATGCATTTTTCTCTCGAGGCTCTATTTTACGTGTGAATTTATTTTTCTTAAAAATGAAAAGAGCATGACAACATTGTGCTTGATTCATTCTAAAAGTCGTAGAAGTGTTGCTACTGCTTTCTCCAACATATTAGATCATTAGAGTAGATCCACACAAAATCTCTTATCTATCAGATACTTTACACTTATTTAGATGGTTCGAAGTTTTGAAGGCTAAGGACCCTTTGATGCAAACATATGGGCCATCCAGTGTCTTGGACCCATAACAACAATCAATGCCAGTTTTGTTATTATTTTTTTGGAAGTAAAGAACACAGTGGTACTGAGGGTGAATCTACTTTACCGGTACTTGATAATTAGGGCAAGAAAAAAAAGCCATGAAGACAGACAAAATATTGGAGGGAGAGAAAGCATCCATCACTACAATGGCATCCAAGGTAAAAAGTGATGTTAGCTTCTAAGCATCCCCCACTGGATTAAAATTCTTTAGTTCTTCCTTTACATATGTGATAGACGTGTCAAGTCTTGTTTCAGGGGAGGTAACATTGTGTCAGAAGTAATTATATGAGATAATTGATCATTAATTACTTCAATGGACATGCTTTGCTCTAACTTGGCTTTGGCCCGAGCTTTTTGGTTTTATCTTGTTGTTGATGTGTATGTTGCTGAAATTAAAACAAGAGGAAGGTGAGATGAAGTGATCAGCTCATTTTACAGACTTTCATTAATCAAGAACAGTCATGATTGGACATGCCTCATGCAATACATGAGACAGCGCCTCTCATGATATTGCATGGACTCCACCCTATCATGGTTATTATTGGGATCCCAGAACAATCCTCATTGTGTAGCACAAAGTTGAAAATGGGCTTCATCTGCTAGTGAAGATATGAAATCAGTCACTTTCCCACATGTTTTAGTTTTTCCTATTAAACTTAATGGGAATAAAAATCAATATTGAATATTATCATTTTTTTTATTTTTTTATTTTTTTTTTTGGTTGATGAAGATGCAGCATCGGAACTATCCACGAGGTCATCCATTCTAGTATTACTTTCATCTAAGCACACTTAACTATAGAGTTCTAATGAAATTTGGTGCATTAGTTTCAGTATGATTGCATCTAGAGATTATCGTTTTTGGACAGAATAATCGAGAAAGGAGTTTGGAAATGGCAATTGTAATGGATCTCCAACAATTGAAGGGATCTTAGGGATGCAAATGGCGAAACTAGATCTCCAAAGATTGGATTGGTGCCATCTCCGCCTTTCCCTTTCGAGCTCTCATTACTTGACCACCTTATCTTATCACATGCCAACACAAAAGGACATGAATCAACATGTCTTGTCTGGCTAACTTTTTTGTATGTTGGCGAGACAGTTCCATCGGACTTTTGCTACGCTGTTCCTTCAATAACTATCATGCCACATCATCAGCCAAGACCATGCATGAATGCTGCATGCATATTATATCAACAACAAATCATCATAATGTCTCGAACATACAGCAAAATAAGAAAGAAAGGTACGTAAATCATTTATGAATTGAAGTGGGACCTATTCTAACTTTAGGATGGAGATTCGAGCATGATTCATATTCGAGGACGAAAATGAGAGAAGTGTGGTCTGAGCTATTACGTAGCTTGGTTGAAACGTAGTGCAACGGGACAACGCCTGCAGTCAGAATAGGTCTTTGGTCCAGAGTCTCCATGACCAGTCTCCTTAGGTTTTTTGGGGCAAACGTCCAAGGGTTATTCAATTAGCGATACCGTACGAGCTAGAACGTTAAATATGTTGTGGTACGACCAGTTCCTCCGGTCAAAAGGTCTACGGACCTAACGATCCTCACGGTCACTTTAGCGTGGGGTTTTTGTCCCATATTTTTACCCCTGGTAGTATTCGCAAGTAAATTTTTTTTTTTGGTGCCAATCGCCTATGACACGTGGCAGATTATAAAGTACACGATTTTAAATTACAGCTATATTTGCTTTTTACACGATTTAACTCTCAGTTTTTATACTTTTCAAAAAAAAAAAAAAAAAAACAGCTACAGTATTTTTCCACGTACCCTACTCGAACCAATGCTTTGACCGTTATGTTGGCGTTTGCTTGCTCTGAGGGATTTGAAATTATTTAATTGTAAAAGAATTGACTTATGACAGCTGTTGTCACATTATTGTAGCAGAAAATAATGAGTAATATAAAAGAATTGATAAAAAATATTTTTAGGTAGCATAGATCTTTTGATGATAATATTGGTACGAGAATTTAAATTTTAAGAAAATAATAAGTATAGTTTTTGCAAATATTAACCATTTTCCAGTATCAGAAACCTTTATAACGGGACAATAATCAAACAGTAATTGTTATTTAGATACCCGTCATTAATATGTAGAATGCAATGAAGGGTGCTGTTCTGTTGATAAAATCACCTCAGCTGAAATCCAATGACCCAGTTTTAATATTCTCTTGATCACAATTTCGACTAGGTTTCCTTCATATTATAGAGTGTCTTGTATTTAGAGGATATTGTTGCTAAAAAGGCCTCCCTGCCCACTCTTGGCCCGAGTGATTGAGCCCACTACCGGGACCATCTTTTTTGGGGTTTTGGGGACTATTTTTTTGTTTGTTTACGCTTTCGAGTATTGACGAGATTAAAAATTTTGCAAGGAAAATTTTCCTGCTATTTTGTCCTCTTCCACCCTTATTGAGCTATTCTCTTGATCGTCTCTGCACTTTAATGTAGGCTGTAGAATGAACCATGTATATCCTCGCCTCTTTGTATTTTCCGATTGATTTGCTAAACCTGGATAAATAATATAATGCAATTGACTAAAAATAACCTTATTGCAATGGTCGTTTGTTAAATCACATATCATTCGTACTATATCAAATCAAAATCCAACAAATTTTATCAGCCACACTCGCCTCAATTTAAATGCCACACAGGGTCACAAGTCCATGCAATGCAGCATGTGCTGTTGCCCGGTAGCAGGAAGGTTAATCGAGTTACAAACCACACATGCCCAAATCTAGCTACATATACGATAACACCAGTGCCCAGCCATATGTTGTTTGTACATTTCAGTAGCAACATCTGAGAGTGGGTTGGTATAATATGCTTGATGGTCCAGCACAAATTTAACCTTTAAGATGTAAAATAGCAGAACTAACTGGGTCAAATCTTTTATCAACCAGAATATAAAGAACAACCACAATTCACAAGTGAGTTGATTTGTAAGACGGAATCTCTCGAGTGTTGAAAACCGTAAGTAAACATGCTGAAGCCATTGGGGACTGGTAATATGAATAGATCCATATCAGCATGAGCTTGTAGAATGTCGAAGCCCATTGAGGATGCCAGGTTCTTGAGCAGATTTGCTTGATACCTTAGATCTGATGCTGCACTACATTAGTCAGTTCAATGTGCAAATATAATATAGGTGCATCAAACTAAGTTTAAAGGGTGTGTTCGGGTGAGAGGTGACAAGCCAAACAAGCGGCTAGCCAATGACATCCTGCAAACAAGTCACTGATGAAGAGAGGTGCGTGCACAAGATTCTGTTCAACATGCGTACAGCAAATAAGTGCAGCAGTTTATGCAGGAAAATCTTTAAAACTACTGTTCTTTAGGTTCAAGGAATCCACAGGCACATCTCCTACGGCATTGTTCGAAAAGATTGTCCATCAGGAAGATAAATTTCTAACAAAAGCAAACTCAAAATGACTACTGAAATTGTTTCAGAATGGATGACCCAAATAAATATAGAATATATGTTGCTTACGCCATGTTACAAGCATGTCAATTTTAGCACACCACAGCACCAGTGATCGTGACAGCTCTGCCTGACAAGGTGATCATAAACTGAAATAGACTCTAGAAGGAGCACTAACATCTCATGCTGATCATTTTGATGGCCGGTATATGAAGATGAAGAAGAATGTACATTGTTTGAGGAAGAAAAGTACATCAGAAATCTTCAAAATGCACACCAAATGCAAACACATAAAACGCCACATTCTTTCCCAGATAGATTTGAATGATATTCTTTGTAAGGTAACTGATGTGTGGACATGTTAAATTGAACTATAACCAGCATTTAGATTATGAAAGTGACTTCCAACTAATACCTGCACTGCAAGGGTCTCAAAACAGAGGATGCATGTCATAGAAGTGAAGCTGTACAACTATCATTGGATCTTAAAATTTTTATTCTATAGTTCTCTTTGAATGCATGTTCACAAGAAGCCCCCCGTACATAACAAACTCATGAAGTGAGCTTGGTTTATGTCAGACACAAAAGTGGTACATGGACAACAGGAAAAAGTTCCAGCAAAAGCCGCTTGCCCAGGAAACCAAGCCTCAAAAGAAATTTACAATTAAACCACTTGGAGTCAGTTTTCTGCTTCCGTTGTTGGAGTGTAGTCAGAAACTTTTTGACGCACAAACTGCCCTCTTACTCTTGGCCGTTGCTCGGCAAGCATTTTCCTACTATGATATCTGACCTGTCAAACAGAACAATAAGGTTACATATCGAAATTCTAGCTCTCAAGGAAAAAGTTCTTCGAACTACCATGAAATCATCATGGTCTAAAATTTTCTCCAAAATGAAGTGCTTAAATTTAGGAGCATTCAAATCAAAATCAGTTGATGACACAGATATTTACTGGTTTTGGTCTGGTCTGTCCAGTTTCAGACGGAATTGGACTGTTTTCTATATCACCCTTTTGATTAACAGCACTTTGTCACCTAACTACAATTTCTCATAGTTACAAGAGATGGAGATTAGGACTTTTATAGTTAGTTGACCGTCAAAAAAAAAGCCCACATATTGTACTGCATGTTTATGTATCCTATTGGTGATTTATATTTGCATCTGAGAATAGGTTCATAACTAAATCACACAATATTCATCTGCTACAGTCTAGCAGTTCAGGCTTCCTAAAAAATAAATTCAGCAAAAACTTCAGAATCTCAGTTATTTTCACATCATGTTCAATATGTTTTCTAGGAAAAAACTTTTCAGCTTCAGAGATCAATAGATATTCTAAATTCAAAGTCCAGGCTGGCATGGAAGCTAGCCAAGAAACAAGCACTACTACAAAGGTATGGCTACTATTTATCCATTACCTTCTTCTCGAAGCATCTGTCTTTCCGTTTCATGCGGAATTTGATCAAGGCAGCCTCACGGCGAGAATGGTCACTGTCCAACCCTTTCCTGCTGCAGTTCTGGACGCCACTTTCATTCCCACTCTCCAAAGCAGTTCCAGCATTTACAGCTGCATCTGTTGTTTCACCACAACAATTGCTTCCGCTGCCTTTGAGAATGTCCTGGCTACAGCTGGCACTTTGGTTGGCTGGTTCCACAGCAGTACATGACAAATCACTTGAATCTCCTGGTTTCATATCGATATACTGTCTCCAGTGATGGAACTGATGATTTTCTTCATGGTGGTGAAATTCAATGCTTTGGGGATGATTGATAAGATGATGTTCATGATGACCAGACTGATCAGAAGTAGTTTTAAATGTTGCCTTCTCAGCTGCTGCTGATCTAAGAGGCTGTAAGGAAGTCTCAGGATGGAACACTGGTTGAAAGAGAGCACCATACCCTGCACATAAGCTCGGGTATGGTATTGCTCCAACAGGAATTGGCAGTGAAATAAACCCAAACTGAGGATGTTGAAAAACCATATCCTCTCCTTTGGAGGAATGACCAGCTTGGTCCTCTCTTGATGGAGATGGACAAGGCACAAGGCCAGCATCCTCTCTGTTGCTTTCAGAAGATGCCTGAAAGTACATTGTAGCTTCACCTGCATTCCCTTGATGGGATACCATCCCTTTAGGAGAGAGGGAAATATTCCTGTCATTGTTAGAGCCATGACTACTGACATGCGATGGAAGTTTATCAATATACTCTATTGTTCTAACACACACATCTGAAGAGACCGGCTTTTCACAGGAAGGATGAGTCTTTTTATCACCATACCTGCAAAAAAAAGAAAAATGAAAAACCAAAGCTTGCCCTCATAAGGATTGGAGCTAAGCAAAAAGATACTGTTAAATGCAAACAAGAACAACATACAGCACTAAATTTAGCCAGATGACAATATTACCACTAAAGGATAAATGAGTGCCAGACTTACAACTCCTTTAGACTACCAGCTATGGGATCAATAGTGATGATTACTATGGATATTCGATCATCAAATTACATTTTTTAGGTTTTGCCACTATTTGCAGCTACTTATATTTTTATGCTATTAACCAAGGTCCATAGCACCGGAACCGGCACCCATGTCGGTAGGCTAGTGGTATGGTATGGTACGCTTCTGTGTTGTGCTATTCTGGTGTGAACCGACAGGAAAATCAGCAAGGGAGGGGGAGAGCAAGAGGGAGGATAGAGAGAGAGAGAGAGGGAAGAAAGCGGGAGAGCACGACAGAGAGGGAGAGAGAAACAGAGGAAAGGGGAGAGGGAGAAGAGAGAGAGAGAGGGCATCAACAAGAGGTGCTGCAGGAACAAGGCGATGGGCAACATTTTTGACTTTATATTAAAAAAAATTCAAAAAAAGAAAATAATAAGTGAACTGTCAACTTCACTTAAAAAACCAAAATAAAAAAAAGAAACAGGCCGAAGCCCATTTTCGAAACAAAACAATGGCTCCGCCCCTGTTTCGATGGATGGGTAGAGAGGGCTTCGAAAGCCCTCTCTACCCTTTCCCTCGGCCCTGTTCCAGCTGGTGCCACTCATTGCTGCCCTCTCTTTCCCTCTTCCTCTCTCTCTCCCCCCCTCCCTCTACCACCCTCCCTCCCTCTATTTCCTTCTCCCTCTCTCACTGCTCATCAGTTTCTCGATTTTATTGCCAGAACCGTTCCAATCCGCCGCCAGTACAGCTTGACATGCCCCGAACTAAGCGGTTCCAGATAGTTCCGCCTTTCTTACTGTTAACCATATGTATAACAACATCTCTTCTAATAAGAAATTCGAAAAACATAAACAAAAAGTCAAAGAAAGAACATGGCCCATTGTTACTATGGGCTAGAGGCAACATTCCAATGTTAGAAGCAACTGAATAAGTGCCATCACAATGCCTCAACCGATATACAAGTTTTTAAGAAACTCTAGGAGATATCCAATAACACATAAGAGCACCTTAAAATACTGAAAATTCAATGATTATTTTATTGCCACTCTTACCACATATCCAGATGTTCATCTCATGTCATCACATTGATATTGTCAAATTGATATAATTGATCTTATCTCCTGATGTAGAACAAAAGACACTACAAATAGATTTTAGTAGCCAGTGAACAATATCTACATTTTATAATCATTATCTATTCATGGGCTTACTTATGTTAATCAGTTAATGGTATCAGTTTATTTAGTTAAGAATTCCCCCCTTTTAACAAGCTACAGGACTAGGAATATGTCAGAGGAAAACAGGGAGACTATCATCTTGCAACATCCTGAAATAGTAAGCTTATTTTTCATCCCTATTCAGCATTTTGTTCCACCAGCATGTTTTCTTTGATTCATGGGATCATCATCCATCAACCAATCTGAGGACCACTGATAATATGGCAAGTTCTAGGTTAACAAAGCCATTGGACAGTCAATCTCCAGTTAATACAAGAATTACTTTTGCCTCCTCAGAGTGAAATACGTTCTGATAAGCCTCTTCCCTCAATGACTAGTTCTCTTTACAAGCATCATTGCAGATTTTTTTCCATTTCACTTATGTAAGAATACCTATCACAATTACTTCACATGTTACACGCATCTTTACTTTACAAGGTTTGAACATTGAATTCTATAAAAATGTATGGCTGGCACTTGCAAATATATCATGCCCAAGTTTGGCGACACTGTACTTGCAAAGTACTGATGTACAAACCGCTGATTAACAGTAAAAAGAGTATGAAGATTAAAGAATAAAAAAATCTAAATTTTTAGCTGTTGTTTTACAAGAGTCATGATGCAAGAAGAAGAAGAATGGTTGTTGAGAAGAAGAAAGAAGCGATGCATGGAGGTCGAGTTGTGGTTTGGGGAGTGGGGGGTTGGGCATGGGGTTAGTGGGTGGTAGAAAGGAGTGTTTGAATGGACAGGGAAAAACAAAAATATGAAGAATAAGCGCAAAACAATCAAGCCGACCAAGAGAGAGTTTCAGGTTGCACATATATACATGTGTCTATCATCTAAAAACGTCTTTTAAGTACTCTTCCACACCAGAAGCCCTAGCCAATGGATGTTCCTCTTCTTAATGCTCCATCACAATAATATTTTTTTTTTGTCACAACTTGATTCATCTAGTTGCTAGCTTGAGTATACACATCGACAACCTAATTGCTACCGTATCTATTGAGTGATGCCTACACCCATAAATTATGTTACTTCCTTAAAGCCATTCAATGTTCTTGATTGCTAACTTGAGCATACACATCAACAACCTAATTGTTATGGTATCTTTTGCATGACTCCTCCCATAAATTATGTTACTTCCTGAAAGCCATTCAATGTTCTTGATTACAAGCCTCTCTACGAGGTTGCTTTTTTTTTGACAAAACTAAAGTTTGCATTGCTACCGCAAGGATGGATAATGCAAATCTAAAAATGGTAATAAAGTATGTCAGTTAATTGTACAAAAGATGAAAAGAAAAAAGGAATAAAAAGGGGGCAGTTTATGGATAAATCCATAAATTAATCTAGATTTTTGGCTTTCACAACCTCGGTTTTTAACCATAAAGCATATGAACAGATTTATGGATGCATAAAATTAATCTAGATTTCAGTGTTTTGCATTCTTCACATTTGACCGAAAGCATATGAATATCACTAAACAAGCGGAGAGACAAAAGCAAGGTCAGGTATGGAACCTGGAGAAATTACGGATTAAAAAATAATGAAATCATTTTGATGATGTTCATAAGACTCCGCAAATTATTTTAGTATACACATAATCATTTACAGATAATCAACAGACACACACAAACATGTGTGTGCATGGAGTGGTGAACAGAGTGCACACCATGTGATAGGCCTAGCAAAGATGAGGATGCAGTGGAACATGTAAGGAAACTAGGATGAGCATAAGTGTAGCGAGTCCATTGAAGAATCATAAGAGGAAATCCAATAGAGCACAAATTATAAACTACTCGAGTTACTTTGGACAAGTATGACTAAAGATAAGATGGTATAATTTTGGAATGGCTCTTGTAATTAGGCTGAAGTTTTTCGAAAAGAGATGGTGAGGGTGAGAATGATCTACTTGGAGACTGGTAGTGTGACATAATTTAAGAATCCCTATTTTCAAAAATCTTTAGCCCATATAACTTCAAGAGCAAGAATAATTCTTAAAGCCAACCCCAAATAATTTAAGAAAATATATTTCTTAAATTTGTCAATAGCTAACATCTCACTTATGATTTCAAAATGATTTCTTAAAAATTACAATTTTTGCTTCCACAACCTCATTTTGACTTGTAAAATCTACCTTAGAGATAAACACATTTTTCCTAAACCTAATCTTGACTTTTGCTAGAAAATTTAACATAAAAATCGAGAAAAACCTCTCTGCTCACTAAATGGCCATGAGGGTTCCATGGTAAGCACCTCTTGTCAAAAGATGATTGAACCATAAAATCATTACAAATTCAAAGGGGTGATGTCAGGTTGTGAACCAATCATAAAACTTTCTCAAACATTGACAAATTATATTCATCATTAAAGCCAACCCCAATAATAGATAGAGCATTTTTTTGGGCAATAGTCAAGGTGGAACATACATGTTTCAATAAATGGTGAAAAAGCTGATACATGATATGCCTATTGGCACTGGAATAGCTAAAGTGAGGTGTGTACCATATGTCACTGCATTACCAATACCAAAAGGCACACTGGCACTGGCATGGTATGGTACAATTGCTCCTTCAATCCTTAGTAATGTAAGCAGTTGTTGCTCATTTTATGCATAAGACTGGATATCCAGATCACAAAATTCGATATGTCTGACCATTAAACCATAGATATCTAACATCTTAAAATCAACAAGCAGCTCTGCTAAGTTGCATAAGAGGGGACTGTATATTAAAAAGGACTATAAGTTACCTTGAGAAGGCTGACGCATTTGAATGATTTAATACACTCTTTTGTTTAAAATCTTGATTCACACATCCATTGAGCTGTGACCTTCTCAAAGAAAGTTCCAGATGTAGTGAGGAACCAAATTCTGATGTATTATTTGCATAAGGAGATGTTGAGGCTTCACCTAATGCATCCTCCCTGAAAGCATACTTCTCCAAAACAGCAGAATTGCATTTGTTAGCTACCGGCTCAATAAAATCTTTCACATTGTTTGGAGCATTATTTTGACAGTATGTATTTGGATCAACATGGTCACCCTCTTTAGATCCCACAAAATCCTTGTCTTCCTCCTCATACCAGGATAAATGATAAGAATAATTCTTCTTTTGGTTTTTTTCAACTAAAGAAGCCTCTTGAATCGATAGATTTACTTTATTTGCAGCCCCTACAGATTTATCTGCAAGAATAAAGTTTTACCAATATCAGAAGCATAAAGTAAATTTTGTAATGATGGGAAAGTGTCAAACATAGAATTCTGACAACCTCTACCTTCCCCATCATCATCATCCAATTTCAATGCATTTCCAATTACTGGTGTGCCAATATCAGGTTGCCCTGGTCTTGCCTCCAACTCCCTAGAAGAACTCCCCCCTTCAGCAAGATGAGTCCCCCCACATTCCTTGTCACTCTCAATTTCCATCTCCAGCTTATTATCAGAGCTCTGCTCAAATGTCACATGATCCAGTCAAATATGTCATTAATTTAAGATGTCACAAATGTAGAAACACAAGCCAGACTTCCATATCCTTAAGGGTCTATATGGACGCCTGGCTATTATTCATCTTATATCCTCCCACAGAATTGGGAGTTGGCTTAGGAGAACAAACAGAATTCTTCAACCCCAAGGTTTTCAGCATATAACATGTAATAGTTTAAATAGGCTTCAGAAAATATCCACAGACAGCAAAATAAATGGTCATTGCAGACCCTCTCAATAGTGCTATCCTCTGCCACCTCCAATGTGCCAATTCCCATGCATGTTTGAGATAGATGTAACCATGCAACCAGATAGATCCTAAGAGCTTTTAAATCACAATGGCTGTTATGACGATCAAGAGCACAAAACTTTTGCCCTTCTAAAAAGTTGCTCAAGTTGTTTCAAAAAGAACAAGAATTCACTTTCCATGCCATACCATGCAGAGCAAAATTAATCCAATGCAACAGTAGTGGGTTACTGATGCTCACCTGAGTTTCACTACCTTGATTGCTGTTTTCCCCAGTCTTGGATCCATCTCCAACATTTGCGCTTATGTGATTACTTGCAGCATTATTTTCAGATGCATTTGCATAGCTACTTGACTGCAAGAATAGTGTAGTTAGCCAACACCTTCAGTGATACTCCTGGCACTAAGCCAAACAAGGATTGATTGAAGATATGCTTTGAAAAGATAGAGACAAATAAAAACTTGCTGATTCAATAAACACCGATAACATACACAATGTCTCCTCCAGACATGGTGCCATAGGTTGCACAACTCGTTCTTCCTTACTGGTTTCACAAGAAAATCCACAGCACCTTTTAGCATGCATTTAAGCACTACACCGATTGCATCGTGAGAAGACATCACTGTCAGACAATACACCATATTAGATGGAGCCAGAGTGAGCAAAATATCGAAGATTGCGACAAGAATTTGATTTTTTTTATAAGTTCTCTATTATTCGACCATATCAAAAGACAACAGTCCAAGATGTAAGAAGTGAAGTCCATAACGGGATGCGATGAGCTTTGATTTTGGTGTTTATATCATCAAGTAACCAACTTTGCAACCTAATCATAATAAGTAAATAAAATTATAAACGTTATGTTATATATTTTTTTTAAGTGACTTCTAGTCTCACAGAACTTAGCTTTGGATGGAAACCACTTAAGTTTGTGTTCTAGTTTGTTCGAAGAATAATTGGTGAATATCTTTGAGCTCCCTGGTACAATAAGAGATGGAGCCACAGAGATAAGTTTATCAACAAAATTATCCAAGGGTCTGTTTCCCGTGTTATCTTTTATCCGGCTTTATCAAAGAACTCTGCACCTAAGTTGTTTAGATATGAAGTAAAATTCATTAAGCCCCCGAAAATAATTAGGCCTTCGATTTCAGCTGTTATACAATAAACTAGCTAATTACAAAACCATCTTAACACAAATATATATATTAAATATCATACTCTTGACATTAGATTCTTCCAAAATCACTCTCCCTTTCAGGCTTATCTTCTAATAGGAGGCAGTTGCAACGTGGATGAAATAAAGCTTGCTCTATTAAATCAGTTCGACAACTTACTGATGACCGGAATGTTCTTGCACTCCTCCGTGCCCACAATCTTGGAGAGAAGGCCGATCCCCGAAAGCGAAGGCATCGCGACTTCGGTCAGCACAAGATCGAAGCTGTAGTGCTTCTCCTTCAAAACATCCCATGCCTTGAGCCCATCTGCCACTGCCACCACTGCGCCCAACCCAACAATAAAAACGACCTCAAATTTCTTCTCTATCGAACCAAATAAGAAGAGGGAAAGAAAAAGGAGAAGCGGCAGTGGAGGGTTACCGTGGTAGCTGCATTTCCGGAGGAGCGCGGCGACGATGTGGCGAGTGGAGTCGTCGTGCTCGACGAGGAGGACCCGGATGGATCTTCTCGGGAGGAAGCTCTCCCACCGGATCACCTGCCGCTCGGAGCTCGGGTTCGCCGGCCGCCGCCGCGGTCCCCTGCCGGAGGCCGATCCCCCGCCGCCATGGCCGGCCGGCGCCACGGTCTCCGCCCCGTCCGTCGCCCCGGTCTCCATCGAAGAAGAAGAAGAAGAAGAAGAAGAAGAAGAAGATAGAAGGGGATTTGGTGGTCGAAATGGTGGGAGACTTAAAGGGAAAGGAGAGGGGTGCGGGGGTTGGAAATATCTTGGAACGGTGCCACGTCAGCGAGGGGAAATCAAATCGAAAGCCTCGTAGCGCGGGGTGGGATGTGGGCTACATGGCCGCTCCCGAAGCCACTACTTGCTGCCTCACTAGATATTTTTGCTTCCGGCGTTTTCTAACATTCTTCCTTCTCGACTCGACCGCTCATTTGATTCTTCTCTTTTTCTATTTATTATTATTTTATTTATTGTTTTATTTTCTAGGGAGGAGCAGCAACGGCAATGGACCGCCACAGGTTCAAGCTGCTGGGCTCCCACCTATCTCGATCAGATTTTTGCACGTGAGCTGCACGTGCTCCCTTTCTCTTGCTTTTGTAGATGCTAGGCCGATTTTCTTTCAAGACTAATTGATTTTGTTTCATGATGTTGATCATTAAATCATAATCTGCATGGATCGCAAGATACTTCAAACTTATTCATCTTGTATAACCATTGCACGATCCAACGGTGAATTCTCACTAAGGAAATCTTTTGCCTACGTAAGTATTCTCGCTAAGGAAATCTTTTGCCTATGTAAGTTGCCCTTGAAAAATACAATGATAGCTTGGATATCTTGCTCAAACGTATCACTCGTGGGAAGCTTTCTTCTTGCTCGTTTTGGGTTAATATTGTGTAGCATGTTGTACAATAAAGTAATGAACAAGGTCCGTGGGTATTAAAGGTTTCTTTTTTAAACTGAAATAAGATTTTTGAATAATCTTTTCTTTGCATGTGAAGTTTGTGGAACTGCACTACAATCCTGTTGCGGTCCCATCCACATCAGAGATATTGTCCGTTTTAGATGTTTCCATGTGGTTCCCACATGACTGTATCTTCAGGACTGCATTGCGCGGGCCAAAAGGTGCCTCTTAAAGGACTGAAAAGTTTCGAAGCCTTAGAAGATAAGATGGTCTGACTGAACAATCAATGTGGGACTAAAGTCTCCACTCCATCGACAACAATGGCTCCCCTCTCTGATCAAAAGATCTTGCTTATTAGGAAGAGACCTACATGGGCTATCAGTATTACGGTTCGATCAGCCAAGCTCATAAGGTTGGATCGATTTTTGGGATGCACACATAGCTATATAGGTGTAAGACAGCCTCATCTGTATGGAAGGTATTGTCTGCTTTGGATGTCTCCACGGAGTCTCTGCACGGTTTTGACTTTTGAGACTACATTGTGTGGGCTAAAAGATGCCTCTCAAGAGACTGAAGGGTTTCGAAGTCTTAAAGATAAAGTGGTCTGATTGAACAACCAATGTAAGACTAAAGTCTCCACTTCCTTCACAATAATTCTCATTATATGAGAGAATATTATTTCTTGATTTTCTTTATGTGCTTGATCCCTATTGATGTTAGATATCACATGGATGACCAAGCAAGGTTAAAGTTGCAAGCAAGAAGTCGTGCTTGGAAGGGTTTGGTAAATCAATCATGAGAAATCTTTTTGTTTAGTTGAGCTTTTTTTTTTTCTTAGTAATTATTTATAATCATTAGTAAAATATTTCAAAGAAAAAAAAAAAAAATCTCTTTTGGCGTGTTTCGCAAGCATTGACTTTGCTAATTATTGCTTGCAAACTTGGTGTGGTGGGCACTTCATAAATCATGCCCACGATACCTCAAAGTTGTGGGCCACTACGTTGAAAAACGCAAGGTCTTGTGCCTCTATGGAAGAATAAACCTTCGTCACCAATTGCCTCTCCAAGTCATTAGCAGGTGGGCATCAATGGCATTCAGAGAAAGCATAAAATCTCGCCTTGAGTATGAGTAAGAATGCTGATCATCACCCATATGAGCTAATTTGACAGTGATGTATTTGTGGATGTAATAAGTATGGATTACGTTTGTATCCGTGGTATTCCATGGATGCTATTGAAACCTGGTGGTGCTTCAATATGTATGTTTCCATTCAAACAACATTAGCTCACAGTCTACACTACTTCAGAGCTCATACATCTTCTGGGATACACCATCATTGTTTATAGTCTTCCATATCATGGTATTACATTTGTACACTGTTCTTTTTCCTTTTGTTAGTTGTTTATCGACTTCTCTCTATGTTTTAGTTTGTTGTTCTTTGTTGTAAACGAATCTTCTCTTCTCTTTAATACAGCTTGTATGTCAAGTTTTGCCCAAAAAAAAAAAAAGAAAAAAAAAAAAAAAAAGCCCTCTAATTCTATTAGCTTTCGCAAACCGCATGTGAAGATATCTGCTTTGTTCACAACACGCACATCTCAAAATGCCATGGCTGTTATTCCAATGGATACTCGATTTATATTACCAAATAAATGTATTTGTCTTCTCATCCAGAAAATTTATGTTATATCCAAAAGTAGACTCAGAATTTAGCCATTTTAGTCCAAGCCCGATTCATAAAAGATTTAGATTAATTGGAGCAGCTAGTTAACATGCGTCCATAACATGTGGCAACTAAACCATCTCATGACATATTTTTCAATTGGATTAAATCCCTTCTACATGTTATCTGTTGCAATCAAGGGCTTATAGCTCTGATAGCACAATGCCTCACAATTTTATTCTTCAAAAGATGTCTCACAAAAAAGAGAAGGTTCCATCCTATATAAGCTGAAGTTTTTTTTGACTTACAACTAATATAGGACTAATAATGCTCTCCCTCCTATACCACAATATTGCTCCCCAGTCAAAAAGGATTATGAGCAAGGTTGTGGAAGGTGCACCATAGTCTGTAGGAGGTACATTGACTCTTTCTTTAACGTCAATATTACGGTCAAGGGCTTATGGCTTAGATGGGTCGATCTTCGCTCCCGCATATGTCAGATATTATTTGCTTCGATTCTGCCATTCAAAAAGCATCTTATGGAGGAAAGAAGATACCATCTCATATAAGCTAGAGTCCTCCTCAACTCACAACCAATGTAAGATTAATGATGTCCTTCATCCTATGACATAATATTATCAAAATATTTTTTTGGTCCAAGGATATTATCCTTATTTACAAATCTTCCATATGTAAATTTCATAGCAGAATTGAAATATCCGGCCATGTTTCTACATAAAAATATTCAATTTACTTGGGTAAAAATATTATTCTCAAGTTTTAAGTTTATGCTTAGTTGACATGCTAAACTAGTTGATAGGATGGTTTTATAGAATATTAGTTTTACCATTCTCCATAAAATTTCTGTGCATTTAAAAGATAGCACTTTTCTTATATAAAAAGGAGAAAAATCGTATGCAAACTTTTTGACATTATCTGCTTGATAAATTTTATTAAATAAATTTATAAAAATAATAGTTTAGTTATTTTTATAATTAAATTTATTGTATTAAAACTAATAATCATAAAATTTGAAAATGTGATTTATGAAAACCAAGTCCTCCTTTGTTTTTCATAAAGTATGTTTTACTGAAATCAAGTTTTATAATTATCTGTTTTAAAAAAACTCATAGGCAATTTAATTATTTCTTTGATGTCAATCAAATATATTCTACTCCAAAAAATGATTCAATTGATCTGCTTTTGGATTTTCACATAATTCCGAGGCATGGAGACTTAATTGCAATACCTATGTATCTTATAAGAGATTATGTATAAATAACTGTTTATACCAAAAAGTGACTGGCAGTGGTGTTCAGACATTAGATCAAATTCAACATAAGCATTGTTACATAAAACTCCTAAAATTTTAAAAATTAGAAATTTATTTGCAATATTTGCTATAAGGGGTTATACATAAATCTTTGTAGGCCAATTAAATGAAGAATCAGCAAAAATGACCATTGATTTTAATTTGGATATGCGCAAAAAATATCATATATAACTCCACATTGAATATTAATATATCACCACATTATTACGTATGTAATATATATGCATATACTATATAAATTTTAGATCAAACCAAATTGAGGAGTGATAAGTTTTCAATTACACAGATGGATGATAAAAAATAGCTATGTTAGTACATATCTAGCATCCTGCTCATTTGTTTGAGGATGATAAGGTACATGCTAGCACTAACAGTTATCTTGAACCTATTGATAATGAAGTTAGACTTGTCATGAGTCAGACAACCCACCCAGCTCGCTTGACTCTAAAACTTTTTGGATAGACTTGGACCTAAATTATAATCCTAGTAAGTTGGGCTAAACTTGAACATGAGCCTACTTGTTAAAACAGACTGGACTCAGGTTTAACTTGCCTTGAGCTTGGTGCTGGCATTATTTATAACCTATCCAGATGAGCATAAAAAAACTCGATATCCTGAGGAACTTAGTTGGCTAGCGGAGAAAGGTGATGAATCTTAAATGGCAAAGAAGTTGGTTTGTAGAGACATGCCGCCAACATCTAATCAGTTGAAAGATGGCTATAGAAATCAAAGAGAGTATAGAATATTGAATATAGCACGGTTTTAGATATCTTGATCTTCAAAGACTTTTGTTATTGTCACATTATTATTCAAAAAATGGAAAAGAGATGTATCACTGGACTAAGATAGAAAAGTATAGTATTAGGCCATGTTAGAAGATTGTAATGCTGGATTATGATTAAAGTATAGTATTGGGCTACAGTATGTAATACTGAACTATGATAGGATTGTAGTACTGAGCTACAGTAAGGATATAATACTGGATTACTATAGAAATCTAATATCAAAATAGGAGGTAGATTAAAACTAAAATAGAAGATAAAGATTCATTAGATTGATTGGTGAAGGGTGTTCATATAGAGTATAATTATATTATTTATACTATAATAAAAATGATTGACACTCTATTAGTTGCATCCATGTCTGGCCATAAAAGATAGATTAAAACTAAATAGAAGATAAAGATTCATTTTCTTGATTGCTGAAGGATCTTTATACAAAGTAGAATTTCATTATTTATAGTACAATAAAAATGCCTGCCTACTCTACTAATTGTCATCCATGTTTGTCTTTCATTCTTAGCGATTCCAGTAACCGATGTTGGTTATCTTCCACTATGCATATTTGATTGTATAGTTACTCTATATTAACTATCAGACTAATAATTACATACTATTGGTCATAAATCATATCGGTTATATCTTTCAGTTTAGTTTATGATATAGACTATAGTCTCCTGCACTTGGGAATCTCCAAGATCGATTCAATCACCTGAGCCCTCTATCAGCCATCTTTATATGGTTTGTAGTCAATTATGATCAAAGTGCAATCCGTTAGTCTACTTATCCACATAATGGCCGAAGTATCCTTCTTCAATATATGCTTCCACACTTGGTACTTATCGTAACCACACTCCATGAAACTCGACAAGAATCAGATGACTTCCATCTATTTTCGACCGAATTAATTGATCCATATGGTATGTCTGATCGCAACTAATTTCTGAGCTATTGAGATATGACGCAAACACTGACTTAGCTCAAGTCTTATAGAATATATAATTTATACTTTTTCTTAGTAATTTGGTTTTGATGATCAAAAAAATATTAATAGCTCTCTTCCATATGCCAACACTTCTTATGAACAATCATAAATACAAGTCCATGAGCTTTACAGATTCTTTTCAAATATTTAATTTTATATATTTTTATATATTTTTAAATTGAGAAAGAAAAGTTCAAAAATCTAAGGCCCAACTTGAAGCTTGAAGTTCAATTAAGTACCAAGATTAGACTTAAAAAGTAAGCCCCAAGGATGAGTTGGGATGGGTTCAAGCCTAACTAATTTCAATTCTATCTTTTGTCAAACCCGACAAGGATAGAACCTGACCAACTTGTTAAATAGGTCTAGATATGACGTAACCGTCATTGGCCCTTTGATCAATATGCCTGATATGATGGTTTGGAAGACTAGCTGTGACTCCAAAATCAATTCCAATGATTTGTATAAAATATTTATATAAGGTCCTATCATATAAATGATTGTACTTGAATTTGAAAGGTTGATGTGTATATAAGAGTGATCCTTTTGCTATGTAAGATGGTACAAGATCGGATAACATGCCGAGGAGTGCTTGCCAGAAAATATTTTGAATTGAAATATCCAGCCATGTTTCTACCTAAAAATATTCAATTCAACTAGATAAAAAATTATTCTCAGGTGCCAAGTTTATGCTTAGTTGACATGCTAAACTAGTTGATAAGATAGTTCTATAGAATATTAGTTTTATCATTCTCCATAGAATTTTTGTATATTTAAAAGATAGCACTTTTTTTATATTAGAAGGAGAAAAATCATATGCAAACTTTTTGGCATTGTTTGCTTGATAAGTTTTATTAAACAAATTTATAAAAATAATAGTTTAGTTATTTTTGTAAATCTATTTTATCAAAATTAATAATCATAAAATTTGAAAATGTGATTTATGAAAATCAAGTCTCCTTTTGTTTTGCATAAAATATGTTTTACTGAAATCATATTTTATAATTATTTGTTTTGGAAAAACTCATAGGCAACCAAATTATTCCTTTGATGTCAATCAAATATATATATTCTACTCCAAAAAATGATTCAATGAAACTTCAGTCACTCTGCTCTTAGATTTTCACATAATTCTGAGGCATGGAGACTTAATTGCAATATCCATGTATCTTATAAGGGGTTATGTATAAATGACTGTGCATACCAAAAAGCGACTGGCAATGGTGTTAGATGAAATTCAACATAAGCATTGTTACATATAACTCCTAAAATTTTAAAAATTAAAAATTTATTTGCAATATTTGCTATAAGGGGTTATGCATAAATCTCTGTAGGCTAATTTAATTAGGGATCAGCAAAAATGACTATTGATTTCAATTCGGATATATGCATATACTATATAAATTTTAGATCAGGCAAAGTTGAGGAGTGGCAACTTTTTAATTACACAAGTAGGTCACAAAAAATAGCTATGCCAGTATATATCCAGCATCTTACTTATTTTATTTGAGAATGATAAGGTACACGCTAGTACTAATACTTATCTTGAACCTACCAATATGAAGTTAGACTTATCACGGCACAAATGGCCAACCCAGCTCACTTGATGCCAAAATTTTTTGGATAGACTTAGACCTAAATTTTAATCCGAGCAAGTTGGGCTAGACTTGAAACATAAGTCTATTTGTTGAAACAGACTGTACTCAAGTTCAACTTGGCCCGAGCTTGGTGCCGACATTATATGTACCCTATCCAGGTGAGCATAAAAAAACTCGGGATCCTAGAGAACTTACTTGGCTAGTGGAGAAAGATGATGAGTCTTGAATGGTAAAGAAGTTGGTCTACACAGGCATGCCACCAACATCTAATCAATCAAAAAGATAGCTATAAAAATCAAATGGAGGATAAAATATAGCATGGCTTCATGGGTTCAGATATCTCCATCTTCAAAGACTTTCGTTATTGTCCTATTATTATTTAAAAATGAAAAAAGAGGTATATCATTGGGCTAAGATAGAAGAGCATAGTATTAGAGTATTTTAGAAGATTGTAACTTTGGATTATGATCAGAGTATAGTGTTGGACTACAGTATATAATGCTGGACTATAATAGGGATGTAGTACTGAGCTACAGTAAGTATGTAACTACTATAGAAATCTAAGAGCAAAATAGGAGGTAAATTAACACTAAAATAGAAGATAAAGATTTATTAGATTAATTGATGAAAGGTGTTCATATAGAGTATAATTACGTTATTTATATTATAATAAAAATGATTGACACTCTACTAGTTGCATCTATATCTAGCCATAGAAGGTTGATTAAAACTAAATAGAAGATAAAGATTCATTTTCTTAATTACTGAAGGATCTTCATACAAAATATAATTCTATTATTTATAGTATAATACAAATACTTGCCTACTCTACTAATTGCCATCCATGTTTGGCCTCCACTCTTGGCAATTTCAGTAACCGATATCAGTTATCTTCCACTATGCATGTTTGATTATACAATCACTCTATATTAACTGTCAGACTAATAATTACTTATTATTGATCATAAATCATATTAATCATATCTTTTAGCTTAGTTTATAATATAGACTATAGTCTCCTATACTTTGAAATCTTTAAGATCGATTCAATCACCAGAGTCCTCTACTAACCATCTTCATATAATTGATAGTCAATTACGGCCAAAGCTCAATCTTTTGGTCTACTTATCCACGTAATGGCCGAAGTATCCTCCTTAGACATGTGCTTCCATACTTAGTAAGTACTTATCATAGCCAAACTCTACTAAACTCTGCAAGAATTAGATGACTTTCATCTTTTTTCAACCAAATTGATCCACATGATGTGTTCGATCCTAGCTACTCTCTGAGTTATTGAGATATGGCGCAAACACTAACTTAGCCCATGTCTTATAGAATATATAATGTATACTTATGTCTTAGTAATCTGGTTTCGATGATCAAAAAAATATTAATAGCTCTCTTCCTTATGCCAATACTTCTTATGAACAATCATAAATACAAGTTCATGAGCTTTACCAATTCTTTTCAAATATTTACCTTTATAATTTTTTTATACATTTTTAAATTGAGAAAAATAAATTTGAAAATCTGAGGCCCAACTCGAAGCCTGAAGTTCAACTAAATACCAAGATTAGACTTAAGAAGTAAGCCCCAAGGTTGAGTTGGATTAGGTTCGAGCTTAACTAATTTCAATTCTATCTTTTGTCGAGCCCAACAAGAATAAGATCTGATTCACTTGTTAAATAAGTCTAGATATGACACAATCATCATTGACCCTTTGATCAATATGCCTGACATGATGGTTTGGAAGACTAGCTGTGGCTCCAAAATTAATTTCAATGATTTGTATAAAATATTTAGATAAGGTCCTATGATATGAATGATGGTGCTTAGATTTGGAAGGTTGATGTGCATACAAGAGTGACCCTTTGCTATGGAAGATGGTACAAGATCGGATAACATGCAAAGGAGTGCTTGCTAGAAAAGGGGTATAGATTCTCTTATATTATGACCATTGTTTAGATGTGGAGGAGACTATCTCTCGTATTCTTTCCTAGTGCCCAAAGGTTTGAGAGGTATGGACTCTATTTGATATCCCTACTATATTATTCATGGATCAGTCTCCTATAGAGGCGTTTAGCAGAGATAAATTTTTAAGAAGAGGAATCTGCATTAGGGCTTCATACATTGCGTATCGTATTTGGCTTGCAAGAAACAATAGGGTATTTGAGAATATATTGCTTCGGCCAAGATTTATTTTGGGAAGGATTGTTATACAATCAAATGAGTTTATGGACCATTCTCCTATTACGAAAACCTTGACAAGGAATACTTGAGACTCTTTTTTAGCTTATACTGCAACTCAGATGGTATTCATTACCTAGGAGTGCTTACCTCAAAGCTTTCTTACAGTTAATTTTGATGGTGGTGTGGTGGACAGGAGAGATAGAGATGGTACTATTTTTATGATTAGAGGATCTGCTTTAGAATTTACAGCTACTGGTGGATCGCTCAATTGTTCCATATCTCTATACTTAATACTGAGTTGCAAGGAACATGGAAACGATTATTTGGTTGCGATTGGTTTAGATATTAAGAAAATCTAGCAATTTTACTTATTAAGCCCTAGTTATTGATATATAGAGATTAATCTGGGAGCATGCTTCGTTATGCAATATTTATGTATTAGAAAGTAAATAGCATGGTGGACTAGATTAAGTTTTTACGTTTTAGCAGGATGAAGGATTTTCTGACTGTCTCATTTTATTTTTATGAAAAAATAGAATTGTAATGGGTTCGAGACTCCAAAATTTATCCATATATATAAAGAGAGAAGAAAAAAGAGAAAAAAAATGAAAAATAAAGAAAGAAAAAAATAAAAATAAAAAAATAAAAAAAAATAAAAGAAGATAGAGGAAAAAAATAAAAAAAAATAAAAAAAAGAAAAAAAAGAAGGTACAAGATAATGAGATATCTAATTTTTTGAAGAAATTCAGACATCTTTGTTTCATGAGATTTAAAATATCGGATCAGATGATATTATTTATTGTGATTGGCAGAGTTTGGTTGGATATTTTTGGTATCTTGATATAATCTGATGGTATTTGATTTTGATTCTGATGAATCATTGTGAGTGGGCATGTTTATTTAAAAGAAAAGAAAAGAAAAGAGAAGAAAAGAGAAAGAGAAAGAAACATATCTTCCAAAAAAAAATGACTCACTTTTTTTTTTTTTTTTTTTTTTTTTTTTTTTTTTTTTTTTTTTTTTTTTTTTTTTTTTTTTTTTTTTTGGGGTAGAACACCCCCTCCCTTTTAGGGAAGCAATAGGTCTTCCACGCGCTTTCCTCATCGCCATACGCGATCCTTCTCTATATATCTACTGCAAAACGCGGCGCTGCTCCTCCTCCTCCGCCCCCCTTTCGATTCCTCTCTGTTCTAACGCGATCCAATACCCTTCTCTCTCGAGCGAGCTATGAGTTCGGCGAGCGATCCCAAACCGGTTGTCACCGGCTATCCCGCCGCACACCCGCCACCCGCAGGTGGCGCCGCCTACGCCGCCGCCGGCACCGCCTATCCCTACTCCACCCAACCGCCTCCCTCCAGCGGCGCTGCCTACCCCACCGCTGGCACCGCCTACCCCTACCCCGCACCGCCGCCCCACGCCGCCCCCTACTATCCTTCCCACTACCCCAACGGGGCGGCACCGCCACCGCCCCCCTTCGGCGCCCGTATCCTCCCCCACACCCGCTTCCTCCGCCGCCTCCTCGCCATCGCCGTCGCCTTCTTCCTCCTCATGGGCCTCGCTACCCTCATCATCTGGCTGGTCCTCCGCCCCCGCCTCCCCGCCTTCGCTGTCTCCTCCGCCTCAGTCTCCGCCTTCAATTTCTCTGCCCCCCAGCAGCTTCTCTCCTCCGACTTCGACATCTCTCTCTCCGTCCAGAACCCTAACCACAAGATGGGCATCTACTACGATAGCGTCGAAGCTGCCGTCTTATACGGATCCGACAACATCGCCGATACCTCGCTTCCGCCGTTTTACCAGGCCAAAGGGAACGCCACCACCGTCCGGGCGCACCTCGTTGCTGCGGCGGAGTATGTCGAGGACGACGTCGCTAAGGGGATCGCCGCCGATCGAGGCCGCAACGATGGCGTCGTCAACTTCCATGTTAGCGTTTGGGCCTGGGTTAGGTTCAATGCCGGGGCGTGGAGGACGAGGCGGCACCTGATGAGAGTCTACTGCGAAGACGTCTCCATCGGGTTCAAGAACGGGACGGCGACCGTCGGATCTCTGGTGGGCTCGCCAAAGCGGTGCGAAGTTGATCTCTGAGTACGTATGTTGATATTCCCTTCCTTTCTCAAATCATCTTGAGAGTGGTAATGGTATAGGGAGTGGAAATGATATTGTAATTATCTGTGGTGTCGATGCTGACAGAGTCTGACATTTGGTATCCTTTAAACTAGATTTTAACGTGGATAATGCTCACCAGGAGATAGATTCAATATGGTTATTGGCATGTAGGCCATCTTGAGGACTGTTTTTTTTTTTCCCTGACCCTCTTATTTTCCTTTAAACATTTTTCATACGACACGTTTTCTCGTCTGTGAATTAGTTGGTCTAGTGTGAGTGAGATTTTATTTTACCTTAGCATGTCCTTGAATCGTGCATTTCACTCTCATTCGTGGTTTTTGTTGTGTATCCATAATTCATAATTGATTGTGATGTTTCCTATTAATGAGAAAGGTCATCACTTTTGAGACATTGAGGAATGAGGTTTTACAGCAACAATTGAAATTTGATAGGGCATTGTTGCTGAGGGTCATGATTTTAGGATTCATATATCATATATGGTGTGGCATTGAGTGGGCTGAAAATATCAGGTTTTAGCCAGATATCCGGTGTGCAGGAATGTCCATAGTTGCCATTAACTTTCCAAAACATCAAGTGGTGCATGATCAAAACTCTTGTCATTTGCCTTGCCATATTAGAATCACGGTAGTTCAACTTACTAGGACTCTGATGGCTTTTTTAGGTGAGAAAATATTCAATGCTACATAGAGGAATCCCATTGTTGATGCAGAATTTTGCAACTTTTGGGTAAACTCTCAGGTAATAGGGGCCCTATCGCATCTATTAAAGCGCATAATCTGCTCCAATTGTAAGAACTTGAGTTGTTTCAACTTCTAAATGAAGTTGGACTTGTTTTTTGAATACTCCACAGCATTCACAAAGCCAAAAGTAGAGAATAAGGTTGCTGATGCTGCCATTAGATGGTTGATAATCTTTGTTTTGGAAGGTGGCTTCCTTACATGGTTTGCAATCACCTGAAACTATTATTTAAAGGTTGCAACCAATCTCTATAAAACTTTTTGGACATTGATGGGTACAAAAAGCTTATGTTTCCTACTTCATTTTATCATCAAATTAACAATTTAGCAAAGGTGGTCAACCAAAGTCTAGAATATCTTTTATGATGCTTGTTTGACACAACAGCTCTGCACACCAACTAGCATTATTGAGAAATCTACATTCTAGAGGCAAGGGCATAACCGAGAAGCGGGCTGGGGTCCATTTGATTGGAAAGCACATAAAATCCTCTTAGAAATATCTTGTGGACCCCCAATGAAGTCTATATAGGCATTCACTCCTGCAGTCTCTATTATATACTGAATTATAGCAATATGTGATTTTTTGAATCTCTTCAATCCAATATGTGATTCCTTGAATCTCTTCAATTGAATATGTGATTCGTATTGTAACTCCATTTTCTCCAAAATTGTTTCTTTTATAACTAATCTCTTCCTTCCTTTCTAGTCCTATCCATATGTAAACATTCAAAACTGTTGATCCCACTATTGCTGAAAGAGAGAAAGTTGATGTATAATACAACTATTAATAGCCTTTTATGTTAATTGGGTTTTCTCCAATAAATTGGAGGAATGCATCATAGATCATATGATGTAAGTATGGTTTATCTAGAAAATAGATGATAGATTTTGGCTTGATAGTTGTTTGGGCGAAATAGGCTGAGAATAATTTGACGACTTGATTCATGTTAAGTTTTCTGCAAAAACTCCATTAATGTTCACTAAAATTTCAATAAGTGTGAACAACCAAAAAGAAAATTAAAAGCACACACGAAGACAGAAAGATCTCATGGTATCTCTTCTTCAAATACCTTTGCTGCAAAGAAATTTCATGGTCATATTACTTCTTTGCTTCTTTCTTATTGCCCTATTTTGGTATTTGGCCATGACTTTTTAGGACCAGTGAGGTGTGAGGTGCCATTTCACGTCCACCACCATTGTTGCTCTTACCTGGTTAATTAAAGAGATTGTTTTTTCAGTACTGCTAAATGATCTGTGAGCCTTGATTCTTAAACATTATTCAGATAAGGTAGGCACAAAATTGATTTTGAGGGTAAAGGTTTTCAGATTTCAATTGCTAAGGCAAAACGATCATCACCTAAACTTCAGTTTGTGTAGCAATCAGCAAAGCCATGCCTGGTTTTGGGGATATTCAACATGTGGTGAAAGAGGGGGACATTATGGATGACACGTTCAGGTCCTAATAGTTGCCTTTCAAGAGGTATTACCACATGGTGCAAGAACAAAGTGGACAGTAGTAAACATCAGGAAAAGGTGGACGATTGGAGAAGTACTTATATAAAATATCACTTAGCTCAAGAATGTACCAAGACTAAGGGAATGCATTCATTTTGTTTTGCATGACTATGCTCTTGGTTGTGAAGGAACCTACAAGAGTCTCCTTTTGTGCTGGAGAAGTTTGGATTATTACACCTGATCTTCAAAAAATTGTCAGCAACATTTAGGGCTTGTGGATGAATAAATGATGACAATTTTGCATGCGTAGAGAGGTGATTTTGAATAGCACTTCTTGTAACATCTTGTGGGAGTTTATGATGACATCTCACTAAACTAGAAAGCACATCATCTAATTAAGTTAAAGAAATTTGGCAGATCTTTTATTAGAGATTGACATGAAGCTTTTGATAGTCTACTTACATGCAGCTATGAATTGCCTCAATTTTGTGACTTGTAAGGTGTAAAAAGTGCTTTAAGAAAATGACCTGAATAAGGTTATTGCATATTAGATTTGTTTTCATTGAGGAGGTTGGTTGATTATGAGTCCCTTGATTTTCAGTTAATAGAGGATCAAGGTAAAAAGTATTCATAGCCTTCAAATGCCATTATAAAACATACTAAGGTCATTCCTACTAGAATTTTGTGAAGAAAACTGATCGGGCCACATAGGGCTAATATGTTAGAAATATAGATTTTAAGTTAAACTTGTAGAAATTTTAGGATGGCATGGTATTGCCAAAGATGATGTGATTTTTATAACTCTAATGACGACCATTATAGTCATGCAAAGGTGATTATTTGGTTGGCTTTTGAATAACTTTTTCTCCAAATTTATTGGACCTCTTTGGTGTTGGCTTAGGAAGACCATCTTTCATTTAGGTACAAAAATAGGGTGTCCAGTATAAGATCTTAGTAGCATTTATTTTATCACATTCAGCTCCATAATTTGTTACTTATGTGGTTATCTTTAAACAAATGTATGGTAAATCTTCAACTAATTCCAATCTATTGACACTTCTCTAGTATTGTATTGGGGGAACCTTGTTCAAGAGCCTAATTTTTCATTGGAGAAATTTTGACTTGTTAACATTTGTGGGCAAATATTGGGAGACTTATTATGCTTGGACAAGAATTCATTGATGTGCAAGGGCTCTTTAGGATAGGAGTGAGTGGGAAGATATATTTCCCAATCATCTTTTAGATCATGAGAATGCCCTAGCAAGGACCACCTAACTAATACCGGATGCTATATCAGTTGGCAACTGGTTCACTATGCTATTAGTTTGGTGTTTTACCAATATGTGGTATGCAGTGGTGTCCCTATTATGGATACACCGTTTTCCTTTATTTTATTTGTTTTTTCATTTTTATTGCTTCATTTTTTAAGTTTTTAATGTTTGTTTTAATGATTGTGGTTGTTTAATTTGGGATTTGTTTTGATGGCTTTTATGTTGGATAGGTCTCGATGATCAACAAAGCTGCTATACGTGATATATTAATGTAATTGTACCATAATTGAATGCATGATTAGTATATAATTAAATATACATACAATATAGCAAGTGGATTTTAAGTATATTTAATTTTTATAGAATACCTATGTTCCTCATAGATGTTGGGATCTTGGTTATAGTTTGGGCTAGGTATATTACTCCAACTTTTCGGATAATTTGTTATCCAACCATGTGGTCAATAAGCTCCACCTCCCGGAGCCACCTTGATAGTGTTGATTTTTTGCCTAATACTGGATTGGCTATCCAAATATTGAGGTAGCGAATCTGACCTGAGGCTGTGGAAAGTAGTAGCACTTGAATACAATACCTCAGATGAAGGATATCCATGTAGATTGTAGCCTCGTTGTGTGGAATAGAGTCTGATTTATGATTCGGATCTAAGATATATCTTAGGATCCTACTTTACATACAAGATCATTTGCAGCGTAGCATTATGTTACGAACGACCTTGAGAAGCCCTTCTTCTATATGCAATCGTATCTCCACGGGCTATACTAGGTCATGCATCGTGATTCATATGCAGTGTGACATGAGTGAACTGCTACTCATCGATGAATTGAATACCATGGGCCTATGAGTCATATGCACCCGTGCTATGTCCATTGCTAGCTTGCTGTCCATTAGATGCATCATTTCTTGAACAATCATTATTACCACCACATGTATTGTGAGATGATCTAAGCAACCAATCATCTTAGAGCTTGTTGATCTTGAAATTAAAGTGAGTAGACTTTTCATCCATTGTCCACAGTTTTAAGTGTAGTTTCCTTTCTTTTTTTTGCTGATCTAAGGAGTAGTTTTTTTTCTGTGGATGCCCTTACCTACTTGGCTTTGCTGAGTGGTTCGATTGGGCCCACCACCTTGAGTGGTCCTTCTTGTTTGGCTAGATTAGGTACCATGGTGGCCTTTTCTTAGCATCTCTATCAAAGCGTTGGGAGGACATTTGGGATATGGAGCCCTATGATGATGATCGGCTTCCCCTGCTTCCCCTGGCCTCTGTGTTTGCTTGGTTGGATGTGAGTGTGGCATATATCGTTGTGCCCATTGTTCTACATCCATAGTAGCCTCTCTTACTATGTGTTTACACCACATCTTGATGCCTCAAGAGTATTGTACATGTGGTGGCATTAAGATAGAATCTAAAAAGGGATTCTAAATCTTGAGTCAGGGCATAAAGCTTTCAAGGGCATCAAAAGGATCGGTGAAAGGAAAGGTTGCTAGAGAGATTGAGGTGAACAGATGTGGTGTAGAGGGGGTTGATTGAATCAATTTGAACTTTGAAGGGTCATGTTGTTGGCCAAATAAGGAGAGATGGCCGAGATGAACAACTATAAAACATGCCAAATAGAGGTCGGCTACGACAACATAGGTATGGGGGACAGTTAGCATCATGTGCCAGAAGCATCAAAAGTAGAGGTCAAACATGGATTGTTGCCGTTGAGTGGGCAATTACAATATTGCTTGTTTTCTAGCATAAATAAATGGATGTAAGTCTAATTACAAGGACCTTTCGCCACATCAATGAATGCAGTTTATCTTTGCCTATCTTTTTCTTTACTTTATCTCACTCTTAGATCACTAGTAAGACTATCTTTAGGAGTAGCAATAATAGTAAATTACTTCAACCGTCGTCCTGACTACATTCTATCCTATCCATCTTTTTTTGAACGAGCAATATGACGGCAGCAAAAGCCATTGAAGGCCAAGGCACCTGAACATATGCTACTTTCATCATCTTACTTCAATCATCCTCTTCTCCAACTGATCCGACATCGATGGCACACCTGTGCATCCATCACAACCTAGCTATTAGGCTTATTCCCTTCTTGCTTGTCTTCCAAAGGAAAAAGGCGGCAACTTTATAAAACTAGCCAATCAAGGAGGTATTTCTGGTTCATCAAGCTTAACTGCTATTGTTGGCCCTGAAGCCAATCAATCATTAGATCCTCATCATATATGAAATTATTGTGAAGTGGATCAAAATTGCTGAATTACTTCACAAAATAATTCTACATTATCTATACATAATACTAGTTTTTTATTTTTATTTTTTTAATATTTATTTTAAGTAATAAATTAATATTAAATTATAAATATCTAGAAAATTAATTTTAATTTGGATTAGTGTAGTGACCTACTAAGGGTAATGTATACATATTTTTTTAAACCATGAATTTGTGTATTTCAAATTTAAATAAATTGCTACCAAATTGAGGTAGCAAGTAGCATACACACCCCTAAACATGCTATCGATTTGGTAGATTTTTTTTATTATTTTTAATTCAAAAATATTTTGAGTATAAAAAGTATGTGATTAATGAAAAATCATGATTTTCTTTGATATGCATAGATCATCCTTAGATCTATAACATATCATAAAATTATGTTGAAGTTTGGCATGGCCTTTCATAATTTTTCCTATTTTGGGCTATATTGGGCCTCAACACACACACACACACATACATACAGAGCAAGAGGGAAGGAGAGAGGGATCTTGTCTCGATTTTGGCCTGAATGCAGCAAGAATTTGCTATTTTCTGACTTGTGATTTTTTTTAAAAAAAATAGAGGAAGAATAAAGAAGGCACAAAAGGCCTTCCCTGCCTCCCTCTTTATTATTGAGACAAAATGGCTGGCCAAACTGTCTAAACCATCTTGAATCAAGTTAAACCAAACAGTTTAGCTTGGTTCGGGTCAGTTCATGCCAGTTCGGGCCCTAAACCAAGTCAAAGGCTTGTTTCGTGCTGGTCTCAACCCAACACGAGTTGGTATGCCCCAACCTTGGCTGTTCGAAGATTGTCTTCGATTGATTGCTTGAAGCTTTTGTCATTTCACTTAGCTGCAATTAGGGGTGTTCTAATGCGATGTAGCACCAATAACATGCTTGCAATGGCTTAGGGAGGTGTTAGATGAATGTTTTTTCATTTGTTCATGTTAGACAATACAATGAATGTGTTCATGATCATAATATCATAAATCTTTTTTAACTCCAAATGTATCAAGCTATATAATCTTCAATCGCTTCTGCAATTATTTTGGCCCTTAATCATACTATTGTTTACACATCTAGACCGACAATTGTAATCCATAGATCGATCACAGAAAATCTTGGAAGGTCATGCAAGATAGGCCAAGTAGTAGTGGGTCTTTCAAAGAGACATCTTATGTAGACCTAATAAGAAGAGGTTCTACGAAAGGATACCAAGATGCAGGCTAGAGCAAGTGAACTACTAGGGATGCTGGCCAACTTCACATGGCTTTTTAAGTCTCAAGTAGGGGTGGCGATGCTTGACCTTTTAACCCGTTTAACTTAATTCAGTCCATTGTAGATTGGGTTAGGTTGTCTGTTTAATAAGATGGTCAGGTTTGGATGTAAATTTTTTGTCCATTTAGTGAACATGATGGATTCAGGTTGACAGATTTTTTATCTGTCTTGTATCTGACCAACTCTTATATGGTCCGACCTGACCTAATTGCCACCCTTAGTCTCATGTACATTTTGGATATGCTAGATATAGGTCCTGACCTTTTCCCACTTGATGCGCATGGAAGGTCATTACAAATCTCTCAAGTTTGGCAAGATTGCATGCATGGTTGTAGTGGCCTTCCCAGCAAGGTGCGGAGAGGTTCCTCCACTTTCTTTTATGAGGTGAAATGAAATTGTTTAATGTTCCATCTAAGATCAGCTTTTTATTGACAAGAGCAGGAAGTGGGGTTGTTGGATGATAGCGTTAAAAAAGCTGTATTCACCTATTCATGTGGTAGTAAAGAATATATATTTGCTATTTCACTACAAATTTTGGGTCTATGGTATATTCTGACTTTTCACAAGACAAAATTGCGGGATGTCAGGCTTACAAATTTTAGATATTGGGTTGAAAAGTTGAAGGGTATAATAATCTGGTTTTGTACCCCATGACCTCCTAGATCCTATATGTTTTAGAAATGGTAGTTGTGGGCTTTAGAGGGTCTAGTTCCAGAAAGTGCACGCCTAGTGGATTATGGTTTAAATTTGGAACAGATGGACATGTGGCTATAGGATAAAAAATGGGGGATGGTGATCCTTCAGCAACCTTCAACTTTTATTTTTAAGGTGAAACTCGTGAGTATATGCTCTAAAAACAGATCTTGGTTAATGTCTTTATTGGAAGCAAGCATTTGTGAATGTATCTTCACCTAGTCAACCATAAGAGGTGGTGGGATCTCAAAGAGATGATTGTTAGATGTCATCTATGCAGTACATATTTAAGGTTGCCATGATAACGTACTTGGCTGCAATGAGATCCAACTTCTGTTCATATGCTTCAATAAATAATAAAAAATGGAGAAAGAAGGGAGGGAAAGGGTAATAAGGACTAAGGGCTTCTTAGATAGTGTTTGATGTTGGGTGAAACAGCTTAGATAGTTTAGTTGTAAAGTAATCTTTGAATGTTTTTTTTTTAAAAAATACTGATCTTAATATATGCATTTTCAGATGTTACTGGTGTATCTACTCTTCTAGATATTGTCTTTGAGGTGGGGGGAGGGGCTTTAGATTATTAAATGATTTTAATGGATGATGGTTATTTAGTGAATAATGTTTCATTGGCTGCAGTACCAGTTGCTTAGTAGCAGGATTTGAGAACAGTGACATGTGCCTTTGTAAAATTGATTTGTCCTAATAAAGCTCTCAGTCTATGGGTGTCCAACTTCTTCATAAATCATGTGGTCAGGCTTCTTGTTTGTATTGAAGGAACCTAAGAAGAGGAGCTCTGGTTGTTATCATTAGGTGCAACTTTTGACTATATACTCAGGAGACAGATATTGTTTCTGAGGTAGAGTAGCGCACTCTGTCTTGGGATAGTAGTAGAGGTTCAGGGAACTTTTAAACATTTCCTTGGAGAACAGAAGATGTTTATGTATCAGCATTTTGGAAGTCAGCATTGACAAACATTCTATGCATCTAGTCAACCACCTATATTGTGATAGGATGTCTGAGGGACCCACTTGTTGGATTTCTTTGTAGGTATTATTTACATTTGCTGCCACAACATAGTTGTGGTGGGAAGATATGAAAAATCTATTCTCGATGTTTTAGAAATGACACATGTTATCCTTGTTATTTCTGAAGGATTTGTTATTCGATACTCTCAAATCTTAAGTCATTTTCTTATCAATCATATGGAAAGCTTCTTGGCATAGATAAAACACTACAAAGGGAGCCTCTTAATTTTCTTGATGACATACGTCATGTTAAGTTCCATGAATTGATGTGCATATAGGCATTGCTCAGAATGATTCACATGCCAGTTCCATGCTGGCCAACAGGAATTGATACCCAGCGCTCCCTCAAGATCAATTTGTGTGGGAACTAGTCCTGGATCGGTCTATTACATCTGGGTCCCAAGCATAAGAGGTGTTTTTATTTCTGCCTTGCTTTTATTATTTTCAACTGTTCCAGCCAGTAACCTGTGTAGGTATGTGGTGCACTGCAGCAGCTAGTAGGTCCTTACCTTGATTTTTGATACTGAGGTTCAAATAAACATGTTAACTAAAGTTTTGATGGAATTTTGTTGTCACAGTTAAGGAGGAACACACAATTGAAAATCAAGTATATTGTGAAGAACCAAGAATATGAACGTGGATTTCATGTTTTTTGTGTCTCTTTTGTTGTCTGTCGGACATATTCTAACTTGCTGTATGGTATGATATTTGAGTTCAAACATCAATTTATTGGTGAAATTGATGATTGCTGGCTTGGGGGGATACCATTTCACTTGGCATCATACTAGCCAGGTCATGCTAGGACTCAAGAAAGATGAAAATTTCCATTTAGTTTGATGGTCTATGTGGTTCGTGCTTCTTTAGTCATCCATCTTCTTTAAAGAACACTGGACCATGCTGCTTGCTGTATTCTTAGAAAAGAAGCTCCTTTCTCTTAGGCTGGGTAGGTTCTAGATGTCCTACTTGTGATAATTTCACTTGGGTTACAAGAGGTAGCGGGCAGAATGGCATGTCAATTTTTCTCTCTTGCAGGAAATTGTGATAGGGTGGTTAGCAAGGATATTCTTTGGGTTTACTGGTCTATCATGGATTTCTATTCATAAGCATAAATTTTGGCTGGGATTTTCATACTAGCACACAGCCCCATCTTTATGCCAGGAAATACTTCAGGATGCCCATCTTCTTGACAACCAGGGAAAGTGGAAAACTGGATGGGGCTTTTTAGGTACTAGAAATCTTAATAGATCATGGGTGATGAAGCACCAATGGCAAGAAGTTTATACCCTGCAAAACCCCACCTCTCCCAGAACTAACAGCTACAATAGGGACACTTGTCACAAGGTAGGGGTCGTGGGTTAGTGATGTATTGATTCTTTATTCTGGCAAATGATGTATTTTCTCTTCAAGCTTTGCCCTACTTTTCTTAGATCATGCCTTTTATTTTACAGATGGAGGCCCAGTTGAATAAGGTATAATTATACTTGGAGTTTAAAAATCAACAATAGGAGTAAACAACAGTAGTAGAATATTTCTACTCACCGATTTCAGATGCAACAGATTGTGGTATCAATAGAGTTTCATTTTTTTTTTAAAAAAAAAAATTGCTGTCAATAAAGTTCAAGTTTTGATGGAGTGGTATTGTAAGATGATTTTCATAAATGTTGTTTGCTGTGATCTGATGGTTACAACATCTGAGATGTGAGGTTTAATTGGTCGGCGATGTTGTTATGGGAAATCTACTGACTACCAGTAACCTCTGATAGGGTCGAGGATTATGAAGTCCACTGAGATGGCTGGTCCTTGTACAGATAAGACCAAGTAGCCTTTATTGAAAAAAGTTATGAAAGTAGGCTGCTTCAAATTGCTTGATTTGATAGTAGTACAGTGCCAAAGCAACCAACGTGATCCACCTTCCAATGAAAAGATATGCTCAACTTATTCCCTGTTTTATATTGTAGCAATGTCTTGGTAACACATGAAATGAATGATGCGTGGAAGGTGTTCAGAGTTTCAGAGAATCCCTTCTCTCGCATTCTTCCATGTATGGCATTACAACTGTCCGGTGACTAGGTTGAAGCTGATCCCTGGAAATAATACCTTGGAAGAAGAAAAGGGTGCTTGGTTGGTGCGCTTCTTTGTTTGGATGCGGAGGTTGGGAAGCATCCAAAAATAAAGCAAGCTTGTACGGATGAGGATTCATATTACGTGGTCGAGTCACATTCTTTCTGTGGGGGAGGATGTGATGCCAATCTCTTCTGATTGATGAGTGACGACATCCATTCCATGGACTCAGCTGGTGGATCCTTTTGGTAACCTATTCTAGGTGGTCATAAGTTTGTAGTCTCTCAGACTTGGCATGACTACCACCACTGCATGTTAGGCCTTTGCCTCCTCTGAGCCAGTGTTTAAGATTTTGTCCAAACTGATGATCATCTAATGTGCATTCCTGTCCTAGAATATCATGATTACAGAGATCGGTGGAAGCTTTGCTTGGACCGTAATCTTTATCTAGGACCATGTCATGATGTGTGAGGTTGTCGGCTGATTTGTTTTCTATCATACTGCTCCGCTGCCCTCTCTTTGTGAGGTAGAATATTGCTAACACTGCTATTGGTGCTGCAAGTTGTTATTTTACCCCCCCTTCTTTGATTAGGACCACAGAGTTAATATCTAATGGTACCTGTAGCACCCGTGTCTGGTGCGTCTCAGAAAATAATAATGCCATGATTTGTGGTCCCTGCTAAAGGGGTAGGAAATGCGTATGGGAAAAGCAATGGATCAAACAAAGGATATGGCTGTTGGAAAAATGTATACCACCAGACAATTATTTGCAATAGAACAATTCGCTCTAACACTAGACACTTTGGATTGGAACCAGCAGACTTCCCCCTTGCACCCTAAAAGAAAAGCTTCACACAATCATTCCTTACAAGGGAGGGGGGGGGGGGGGGGGGGGGGAAGGCACCATACAATCATACACATTGTTTTTTGCCCCTCTTTGCATTTCTTAGAAGCTGCTGCTTTGTACACAAGGTCAAGATTGGACCCTTGTAGCAAAGACAGCTCATGGTATGGTAGGTTGCTGATAGATAATTTTTCATTGTTCCTCCTCGTCCATCTGATAAGGATGAAGTCACCTAACATGTGTCTGCCTTGGCCTCTTTGGTTGACTGATTTGAATTAACCGGCCTGTAGACCTTGGCATAATTTTTTTTAAAAAAAAAATTAGACAGATGATCATAGAGTTGGCCATGGAATTAGGAACGCCACAGGAAGCAGGTCGGCTGTCTGTCTTTCTTCATGAGATTCATGTGTTGCTTCTTTCCTATTTGTACTTAACCCTGTCAGAAACAGTGCGGAATGCCGAATGGTGCATACAGCGAGGGACCACTGTGGTCGATCAGATTGTCTGAAGGCGTGCCCAGTGGCTGATGGTGTACGTGAACCGGTGAACTAGTCGAGCACAGTTCTCCTTCTATGTGAAGTCCACATTGTCAGTCCAAGTATCTGTCGTAACCTGGCTTCTTTTCCGCATAAATAGAGATTAACTTGGCGATACCGAACTGCTATCCAGTACTGCTAGGAGTTCCAAAGTGGGGCATACGTTTCAATTTCATGTTCCGAATTATTCGATGAGCCATTGGGGCCCACAACTTTATGGGATGCTTCCATTGCTTGCGTGGGTTACCTTAATTATGCTAACATTGCTTGCGTGCGTCGCTTCCATCAACAGAAAAGTTACTTTATTTCGGGAAAGAATGAAAACTTTATTCCATATATGATCCAATAAAAAATCTACATAGATAGGTGACTCCTCTTGACCTCTTATTTCAAAGCAAGATTATTTATTTATTTTTTTAAGGTTCGCAAATAAATTTCATATTAATTTCTACAAATTTCATATTTATATATATTAATACTTGCAATCCCTTAACTTTTTGAAGGTTGGATCTTTTGGTCAGCTTAAGCAAAACTAAAATTCTAGCTATATCTGGGTGGCTAGGTGGAGGGTAACCTCTTCCTTTTCTCAAAAAAAAAAAAAAAACCCAGTGTTTTTATGTTAGATAGATATATCCTCTCAAAAGAGAGCTATCAAAATTTTTTGATCATTTTAAAATTATGTAAAAAATTAGATAATTATAAATATCATGGTTCCATATCTCTCCGGTGGTACTGTTATATGTATTTGATTGTGGTAAATATACTATGTTGGTGGCAAAATTGGCCAATTTGACACGTATAGATTCTATCCAATCTCTTATTCAGGGATTTATATGCATACCAAGTCAGGCTAAACCAACATGTGGTGCTTGGTCTGCAATTAGTCCTTGATTTTCCTCTTTATCTATATTTCTAGGTACCTTTTTTTTAAATTTTTAATTTTATTCATTTTGGCAATGATTTCCGGTTGTTATTTACTTTTTTTTTTTTATTAGTACTATCCCTTTGGCCAAACATCACTTCTTAAGCATAACTTTTACATCTGTCGTGGCTTACAGAAACCAACGAGGGCATGAGTCAGTTTTTGTCAGCCTAGAAAAGTAAATGCTTTTTAGGTTCTTCTAGTGCCAGCCTCCACCACCACCGTCAGTCGAAGAATATCCTAAGCCTTGCAAGTTGCGAACCCCTTCCAGTGTAGCTGCTGGCTGAACCTTTCAACAAAACGAAATGATTGATCCGGTGACCGGAAATGCTTAAAGTTTATTTAAGCGTTCAAAGCTCGGATCCTCAGATTTCGGTTAAGAGGTACTGCTCCTCCACCTTCTATTATTATTATTATTCAATAAATTTAAATTTATTAAATCAATCTAGTGAAAATATATTTAGAGATATTTAGTTCATGATCGAAATCGAAATCAAAATGGATGGAAATAAAAATTGAAATGGTCGAATCTTTTGAAGTATTTGATTCATGTCCGAAATCGAAATGATAATTTAAATTCATAGAGAAAAGTGGGAATTGAGTTTAGATAGATTAAATTATTTTCATTTCATTCCGAAATTAAAATTGAAATGGGACACCTTTCAACCAAGTGGCTGGAAGGAGAGCCACCCATTTCGACTTTCATTTGAGACATCCATTTCCTCTAATCAAACACCTTCTTATATGAATTAAAAAAAATCTTTGATATAACGGTCCAGGAAGTAATTGATATATGATTAGGTCTATATGCCGCTATCTGGCCAGCTGCATTATTACTAACTCCCCAGACGTGTTTAACGTCCTCATAAAATAGAAGAGAGACAGTCTTTCTCCAATCATCTTGCAGAAATGGATAAGGATCACTCTCAGTAGCTAGAGTGACAGGTGTTATTATTTTAGATGACTATGGGACTATGGTCGTGCTGATGAGTGGCTAAACCAACCTAGCTTTAGTGGGTTGGTATTATATGGAGAGTAGTGGACGTCGGTGGAGCATACGGAAGATAGCCGAAGGGAAGAAGGAGGTGGTGCGGTGAGCGCGTGGATTCTATGGAGACAAAGGTAGGTAGCATGTCCAAATGGTGGGGGTTAGAATAGGGACATTGCTTTCGCAAAGTTCACTGTTCAGCGGTCCCCACCTGTACCAACCATTCCAGGCCAAAGCCGGTGCCCAAGCCCTGGACTCTTATGCCTATTGCTCATTCTATTCCATCCAAACTTTTACCAGCTTTCATTGATTTGTATATTTTAAGGTTTTTATTGAGTGCACGAGGCTTTTAGGGTTGTTTATACTCCCCAACATGTCTTCTTTTATGTATCTTTCCACCACTTTTATATTGCATTGGTTCTTGGAGCTGTGCTGCAAGCCCTAGCTTGATGGTTTATTTGATTGCCAGATATTCTAGAATCAAGCAAGTTGGCTGGCCCATGGCGGCTTTGTCGCGCCCACCGGCCAGATTCTTGCAGCCTTAGAACTCTCACCCAGCATTTTGATTTGGTTGTCTCCAAATGCATGTCATGGTTGGTAACCTTTAGCCATAGATCCCAAAATCTTTACCTAGTTTTGGCCTTTTATTCTTTCTCATGGTGGTGTTGCTACTAATTTGGGATCCAATTGAATCATTCATCGTTCATCTATTAGTGAAAAATGCGTAACAGTAGAGAATACAACGCGGTGATGATTGAATAGGATCGGATCCTCTGTAACAGGACTCCCTTTTCTTGGCACATCCCAATTTCAAAGTAACTTTTAAACCTCTCGTACCTCTCACGAAATAACGCGGCCATGCGCAACGGTCAAATTGAACGAATTCGTGGCGTCTTCGGAAGCACTGATTGGCATGTGATCCGCTCTCGTCTAGTCTAAGATTGGATTGATTCCACTTTAAAATCTCTCGTCGCTGCCGTCCATTTATTCCGAGGGACGTTGAGTAGGGTCCACTTCTTTTGACGACGGGCGGACCATCGCTTGCCAATGGACGCTCCTGATAGCGACTACTGACCAAATCTTTGGATGCCCCTCTTTAATCTGCATCAGTCTTTCCACCAAAGATCCAATGGCTGTGATCAAAAGGCCCACTCCTTCTCACATGAGCGGCGTGGACTGGTTGACCTAGCATGCCGTACAATTAACTTTGTAACTAGTCAATTTTAGCTGTAAATAAATAAATATGAGAAAATAACTGTTCCCAACCCCGAAATGGAGATTCTAGTCTTTCTTTTTTTTTTTTTACATTATTATATCACCGTTGGATCACCCACCCACAAATCTAAAAGCGCTCCAAACTTCGGCATTCATCCGCCTGCACAAATCTCAAAGCATCCTTCCCCCCCCCCCGGGGTATCCCTCGATCCAAAATATTTTATATCCTCCAACCTCATAGCCAGGTCCACCACGCTCTCCCTAAGAGTGAGGCATGTGGGTGGTGGAAGCGAGACACCATTATAAATGCGCATAGACGATATGGTTCTATAGACGAAGCACCACCGTTGCCATCGATCCCATCTCATCTCCCCTGCATTAGTTTTCTCTTCCATCTCTCTCGCCGCGCCCCACGAGCTCGAGCAGCAGCATGACGTCGTCGTGCAAGGTGAGCGGCTGCTGCGACGACGACTGCTGCAAGCGGCGCAGGCTCTACCGCGTCATCTTCGCCTGGATCCTGGCCTTCATCATCCTCATCCTCCTCATCATCCTCATCATCTGGCTCGTCCTCCGCCCCACCAAGCCCAAATTCTACCTCCAGGACGCCTCCGTCTACGCCTTCAACGTCTCCTCCCCGGACAACCTCCTCTCCTCCACCATCCAGGTCACCATCTCCACCCGCAACCCCAACGACCGCGTCGGCATCTACTACGACCGCATCGACGTCTTCGCCTCCTACAAATACCAGCAGATCACCCCCGCCACCGCCGTCCCTCCCTTTTACCAGGGTCACAACGACGTCGACCTCTGGTCACCGTACCTCTGCGGCGTCTCCGTCCCCGTCGCGCCTTACCTCGCCGAGGCTATCTCCCAGGACCAGTCCTCTGGTTTCATCCTCGTCCACGTCAAGATCGACGGCCGGATCCGGTGGAAGGTGGGCTCCTGGGTCTCCGGTCACTACCACCTCTTCGTCACCTGCCCGGCCTTTCTTTCTTTCGAGTCGGGGAAGGGCGTCGGCGACCCGCCGGTCATCAAGTTCCAGCAGATCTCCACCTGCAGCGTCGACGTCTGATAATATCTATATATCTTCGACGCCGGTGAGCGGTCCCCGGGTCCTTCTCTTATTTCTGAAACGGTGGAATTTCCGGGGTTGGATGAGGAGAGAAGAGGGTTAGATTTTTCTTTTTTCACGTGTATTCATGTAATTGCAAGTTAATTGTGAATTACGCAATCATGTTAGATTGGAGCTTTGTAAAAGTAGTTCATTAAGGTCATGGGGATCGTCTATTTACAGGGGAGGGGACACCCCATATATATGTGGGTCTAGTTCTCTTTTGGACTTTGTTATGATTTACTGAACGCATTCTTATTTCAATAAAAAGGGGAACTAATGTACAAACAAAATAAAGGAGGAACTATGTGGTTCCTCCATTTTCGGTTAATTAAAAAAAAAAAAAATTCTGGACGCACATGCAGCATCCCGGAGTGGTTGCTTCATGTTCGGGTTGTATCTTTTGTTGGAAAAGAGGTTTTCTTTTCTTTTCTTTTTTTTTTTTTCTTTTTGTTGTTGTTGTTCTGATGTCAACCAGGTGGATTGCGTAATGACCATTTCAAGATCCATAGAGGTGGATGAAAAAACTCAGAATGCTTTGAGATATGTGTGATCCATATTGTGAAAGGACACCAATCATTCTTTCATTTGCAATATGCAATCTGAATTTAATTATTGTACAAGTTTGGAAGTATCTTTTATGCCCAAGAATGATTCATCTTTTCCGCAATATGCATCATTTGATCGCACAACAATTACTACAATATCTACGCAATAAAAGAGAGAGTTTGGTGTGCTTTAAGAGCTGTATAAGATACAATAGAATGGTTGATGTCATGAAGAGAAGAAAGGTCAATCATTCTCTCATGCCGAAGATACGACCCATGCCCGTTTATAGCGACCAATTTGGATCGGTGTTCAAAGGCTATCCGAAGACACCGAAAAATTGAGTGCAAATTGAATGAGGCCTACTTTTTTTCTGACCAGAGGCAGACCATCGCTTGCCAACTAACGATCCAGATAGTGACTCCTAACCAAATTTTTTGATGCCTTTGTGTGATCTACATCTGTCCATCCATGAAATTAAGATCCAATGGTTGTGATCAAAAGACCCAGTCATTCTCGAATGAGCATGCCTACAGTGCAATGGGGACATTATTGGAAACGGATCGGATTGGATTGGGCCACACTTCTATTCGAGCCTGATCCAAAATATTTTTTCAGATTTCAGACTGGGTTTAAGCTTGAAAATATTATAAAATTTAAGATCCAAACCTGAGCCTGAGATTTGGCCCAAATCCTCTCCCTCTCTGTTTCTCTCTCCTTTCTTTCTCCCTCTCTTAAAATTTCCATACCTCTTTTGAGCGACTCCTGCTCCCGAGCACTCCCACTCCCTCTTCCTCTCTCTCTCTCTCTCTCGTGCTCCCTGAACCTGTCACACTTCCTATCCCTCTCCCGATTATGATCCCTCTCCTTTCCGTTCCTCTCAACTTGCTCGCTGTCTCCTACTTCTACGCCAGTTTCATTCATGTGTATTACATGTTAGTTTTGGGGATTTTCCTGTAGCTGTCGCAACTCGAGGTGATTCCTCTAGTTGAGCTCCAAGTATCACTCGCCCCATGCGTTGATCAAGATTGAGGTGGCACCCTCACCCTAGCAATCCTCGCGGCAGATGCCGTTGCCGCCGCCGTCGCCAAAGGATCACTGGATGGGGAGGGCCAAAGTTAGGGTGTGCTGGGGAGGGGCAGCAACGGTGACAGGCTCGATAGTGACGCGACCATTGAAGTGGGAGGTGGCAGTGGCGGTAGAGGAGGGTGGCGATAGAGAAGGGTGCCACTACAGAGATGGGGGTGTGTCAGCAGCGACAGTGGTAGGGATTGGGATTGTGATGGTGACTTGGACTGAGACTCGGAGCGGACGTCATCATTGTCTTCCATGAAAAAGGGGAGGTTAGGGTTTAGAGGAAGAGGACGAAGATCTTACTTTTGGGAAAAAAGAGCTGCTATTTATTAAGCCAAGGATGAGCTATGGATGGAGAGAGTCTGGAGTCTTGAGTCTAATTTGAGTTAGATGGCCAAGCTCAGCCATCATTTATATAATAAAAGATTATATTTGAACCTTGGGCTTGAGCTTGAATTTCGGGCTAAGATCAGACTAGTAGACGGGCTCGACCCCGGGCTGAGCCCAAACTAGACTAATGATAGACCCAAGCTCAGTCCGAAAATGAAATAGAGTTCATATCCAAGTCCAGATCTGATCTGATTTTATTCTGGTCAAGTCTGAAATTTGATGTGCAGCCGGGCCAGAGCCCATTTTCAACCTTAAATGCAGCAGATCTGATTTACCGCTCTGGCTTATTGACCTCAACATACCGTACAATAAATTTTACAGCTAGTCAACGTTAGGTGTAACTAAATAAATAAATTAGTTCCCATTCTCGAAGTAGGGATATCTTTTCAAACTAGACTTTCTTCTTCCTATATAATATTATATTTTGGGGACCGGGTTGCATCTTTCGCGTGAAAGAAGGATTCAACCTCCCTCGCACGAACCAACCGTTGGATTACCCACCAGCAGACCTGAAAGCACTCCAAATTTCATGATTCATCAACCTGTATTAATCTCAAAGTGATTCATATTGGCCGTAGACAAAGCGAATAAAAAGAATACTACAGCAGTACTGTGATAGCCCAAAACCTAGAAACAAGCCCAAAAAAAAAAAAAAAAAATATAGGATAAAAACTGGGAAGAAGACTCCCGGTAGGAGTCTTCTTCTCCGGTGAAACCCATGCGCATTAGGAGTCCTAGGATCTCTCGGAATCTTAGGACCCTCTATAAGAAGGTCTTCCCTCTCTTTAGAATCGATCCATAGGTCTCCTCCCTCTCTCCTTCTCTCCGATTTCCTCGAATTAGAGCCACGGACACCGTCCGATTTCTCGCCGTAATTGCTCGCCGGCGAGGTCTCCGGAGGCTGAGGTAAGTTTCCCTCTTCCTCCCCTCTTTCTTCTCCTTCCTCCCCGTGCATTGTGCGCGCTGCCGGCGACGAGAGTCGCCGATTTCCGGTCGGGGAAAGAGACCTCTGTTTCGGTCTCTTTCCCGTGGATTTTTCCGGCACCGGCGATCGAAATCGATCGCCGGCCACGCTTCTCCTTGATCAGGGGAGTGGCCCCCGTCGGCCGCCGGCCTCCGCCGCGGCGGCCGTGGCTTGAACGGCCCGACCAAGGATGGGCCACACCGTCCTCTGTTCCGGCACGGGAAGAACCAAGAAAAGAAGAAAAGAAGAAAAAGAAGAAAAAAAGAAAAAGAAGAAAAAGAAAAGAGAAAGAAGGAAAAAGAAAAAAAAAAAAGAAAAAGAAAAGAAAAGAAAAGAAAATAATAATAATAAAAATAATAATAATAAAAAAAATATATATATATTTATATATATATATATAAACAAATAAGTAAGTAAATAAATAAATAAATAAAATTTGAAATTGATGAGAGAGAGAGTTTCTCTCTCTTCTCTCTCTTCTTTCAGACTGAACCCTAATTTTTTCTCTCTGGAATTGGACTTTCTCTCTCTACTTTCTCTCTCTAGAATTTTCTCTCTCTAGGTTGTTTCTCTCTCTTGATGGATTTCTCTCTCTCTAAAGTTATTCCTCTAGGATTAGCGTAGTGGAAGGCTTCATCTGATGATTTTGATCGAGTTTAGGGAAGAGTCTGATTTTAAGTGAGATTTTGATTTTGGGATTTGTTAGATTTAATTTTAAATTAAATTAATGTAAAAATATAATTTTGGATAATAGGCGTGGAAGAATCTACTAGAAGTTAGTCGATCTATTCGTTCAGTGCTCCGTGAAAGGTAAGTAATAAATCATCTTCTCGAGATATTCCATATTTATTCTGAAAATAAATAATTATTCTCTGAAAATTATGCATGATTTATGAAATTATATTTTGAAAGAAAAGTACTTTTGAAATATTATGGTACATCGAATTATGCACATATTCAGTGAAAAATTATGATATATTATGATTCAAAGTGTTTTGATACAGATCGGATTTATGCTCTCAGCCTAACTATGTTTCAGTGGACCCCGCCAATGGGGATTATACGTTGGTACTCAGTGGACCCTGCCAGTGGGGGTTGTGCACTGGTGTTTGTGGACCCTGCCAGTGAGGGTTGTGCGCTGATATTTGTGGACCCTGCCAGTGGGGGTTGTGCGCTGGTATTCTGTGGACCCCGCTAATGGGGGTTAAATGTTGGTCATAGTCGAGGCTGTTGAGTTACGAGTGTTTTGAATCGAATCAGATTTATGATTATATTATATGTGAATATTTGAAAATAATTGATTTGTATTAAATCAGCATGAAATATATTCCTATGTTTATTTACAGCATTATTCTTGAAAATTATATAATATCTGAATTATCTAGTTGAGATATTTGTTACTTACTGGGCTGTCTAGCTCATTACCTTTCCTTCTATTTTTCAGATTCAGATAATTAATTTCGAGCGTGAGAAAAAATATTGGGACAGAACTTTAGAGGCGAGATTTAACGTTGTCAACTTCAATTGAACTTAGATCTATTGTTTTATTGTTAGTGAAAAAATTTTATTGGATGTAAGACATTTGATTTAATTATTTGAATTACAGTTGAATAATAATTACTTGAATTTATTTCGTTGTGATGTATTGATATCGTGATGAGATGTCTTGCATGTTTATGGAGAGAGTTCTTTATGAATATGCGGCGGTTGTCGCGACTCTCGATTCTCGATCTCGGATCGGATGTGTGATAAGTACTATTTTGAATTGAAAAATTTTGCAATCACCGGAGGTTTATGCTGAGGCCGTTGCAGCTCAAAATGTTGATGTGATATTTTTTTATTTATTTTATCCATCAAAGAATTCCTTTGTAACATCCTTCTTCTTGCGCCCACAGCCTATATTTTGTCCCCGAAGGTGTGCTGCCGCTTGCTGTGCACTTACAGCCTTCCCTGAAAGCGTCCAATCCCCATAAACTTATCATCCCCTTGTATCCCTCAATCCAAAATATTTTATATCCTCCAACCTGCTAGCCATGATATCTACTGCCCCTCTTCCTAAGGGAAGGCATGTGGTTGGTAGAAACGAGACACCATTATAAATACACATAGACCAAGCATCGCCGTGGCCATCCCATCTCCCCTGCATTAGTTTCTCTTGCGTCTCTCCCACTCCAGTTCCTCGCCCCACGAGCTCAAACAGCAGCATGTCGTGGTGGAACTTGAAGTGCGACTGCGGCCACCACGGCGGGTGCTGCCACGACGACTGTTGCAAGCGACGCAAGCGCTGCCGCATCTTGGCCTGGATCCTGGTCTTCATCATACTGAACCTCCTCATCATCCTCATCATCTGGCTCGCCCTCCGCCCCACCAAGCCCAAGTTCGACCTCCAGGACGCCTCCGTCTACGCCTTCAACGTCTCCTCCCCGAACAACCTCCTCTCCACCACCATCCAGGTAACCATCACCACCCGCAACCCCAACGCCCGCGTCGGCATCTACTACGACCGCGTCGACGTCTTCGCCTCCTATAAGTACCAGCAGATCACACCCGCCACCGCCGTCCCTCCGTTTTACCAGGGCCAGAACGACGTCGACGTCTGGTCACCGTACCTCTACGGCGTCTCCGTCCCGGTGGCGCCCTACCTCGCCGAGGCTATCTCCCAGGACCAGTCCTCCGGCTTCCTCCTCGTCCGCGTCAAGATCGAGGGCCGGATCCGTTGGAAGACGGGCTTCTGGGTCTCCGGTCACTACGACCTCTTCGTCACCTGCCCGGCCTTTCTTTCCTGCCAGTCCGGGAACGGCGTCGGCGACCCGACGGTCATCAAGTTCCAGCAGATCTCCACGTGTAACGTTGACGTCTGACAATATATATTTATACATCTCGTTTTCTAAAATCGGAACTTCGTAAAAAGTAGTTCATGGGGAATTTCTCCCATGCATGGGTGTAGTTCTCTGGTGGACTTTGGTTTGACTTCCTCTACGCATTCTTATTTCAATGAAAAATGGAAACTAATGCACCATTAAAAAAAAAAAAAAAAATTCTTGCATGCCCATGCAACATCCTCAACGTGATTGCGTCATTGCTATGAAAGAACATCAATTATTCTTTCACCCTAAAGATACAACCCCAATCAAATTGCTATACTTCGTTTATAGCGACCAATTTAGATCGGCCTTTTAGAACTATCTAAAGATGCCTAAAAATTGAGTGCAAATTATCTATATTATAATCGGACAATTTTTCATAGCCCACGCTTGTGCTACCTTTTCTCCTTTTTTTTTTTTTTTGGAGGGGAGGGGGGGGGGGGGGTGGGTTTGGGGTGGGTGGTGGGCGGTGTGCGTGTAAAACAAAGGAGCCAGAGGCGAGAAGAATATAAGAGTATACGTAGAGGTAGATGTAGGAGAGTATACAAATGGAACATGCAGCAACCTGTGGTAGATACAAAACTAGGTGTGCTGAACCATTAACTGCAAAGATGAATGAAGCCAAAATATGATAACAAAACACAAAATAAGGTTTAGTAGCTTTGTTCGGCACATTCTTACGGAGAATGGCTGAGGAGTACTTGATATACTGCAATTGGTGTATAAAGAGGCCATGGCAATAAGCTCCTTCTCGCTCGACCCCTTGGGGGTCTTTTGCTCTTGAAAACAACTACCATTCAACTATGGTAGTTGGGAATAAGAACCTTAACAAGGTCTGATTCCAACCATGGTCCTGGTCAATGAGGCCCTGCACATAGAAATCCCGATAATATTCATTCATATTTAGAGAAGAGGCCACAGTAAAAAAGGGATAGATGATAGCCAACGGTCCTTCAACACCTTTATGCTAGAGCCATTCCCCACAGCCCAAATAAAATGAGGTTGAACCAGTGGTCCACACATGGGAGAGCATCTTCGTGGTCATCTATGGCTATACCAATCACTTGAGAATTTATATTTAGCATGCATCAACTTCACCCATAATGAATTTGGATTAAGAATCACTTGGGCAGCAAGCTTACAAAGAAAAAAAAAAATGTAAACAGGGAGGTTGATTTAAGATGTTTCTATCAAAATTTACCATGTGCTTAAGCTATATGAGCTTGCAAAAATAAAAATTTCTTTGTCCTAAAAGAGGTTTGGTCTACTTTCCAAACTTAAGTAAAAAAAACCATATAAGGTCGGCCAGCTCTGTCTTGCCCATGCTATTTCAATGCTAATGAGGGCTGATACCTAGATAAGAGATCCTAAGACCAAGATTTCGAAACACATGTATAAAAGACGCCTATCTTTTTGAAATGGAATTGCATCAGAAAGGCGAGGACCGAAGGGTATATGCATCCAGCCACCAGTCATCTCAAGCAATAAAGGCTAAAGAATGTCTACAAAAAGGAGGAAGCAAAAAAAAAAAAAAAAAAAAAAGAAGAAGAGGAGGAGAAAGCACCGAGTAGGAGCTTATCTTTATCAAAGTGGTGACTATGGATGCAATTATGACTCCAAATGGTCTATAAGATACTCTTGAGATGCAAAAGACACAAAATAAATTAAAGAAAAAAATTACAGCAATACCTCTTGAATTTTCATCCATTTGCATTGGGATCCCAAAAATTTAAAAATTTCAAATAGACCCTAAAAATTTTAAAAAAATTGTAAAGAGGCATAATCATCCGACTTTACAACATTAATAGAAAAGATAAAATAATTAAAATACCCTTAGTTCACATATATCAACTAATTTTTAATGAGTTTGTAAAAAAAGTGACTTGACCAACTTGTTAAAAAATCCAAAACAAGTTCCCAGATCATGCACACGTCACAATCTTGCACCGTACTCTATATTCCATGCCCCACAATCTATCTGGATTTAACTAAAGATAATTAACAAGATAGAAAGGGGATAACTCATACAGTAGAAGTGGAGTGCAAGAGGATTTTGATTCGATGGTATAGGTGGGAACGTGATCACAATCAACATCTCTGGCTTAATGATGCTTCATCTCATGTTTCATATCACTTGATAGCAGCAATAATCATGGCAACAATTCTATGTTTTCAGATTTGACAAGATCTGTTCGCAGGCTTGGCATGAAGGCTTAAGCAGGTTTGCTTTCTGGTTAGGTCAGTGTGCATAGGGCCAAATGGGTACTTGATTGGTTGGTTTTATTTAGGCATAATAGCCCATACATGGGCCAAAGTTGCACAATATGGACAGTACTCTCTCTCGTTGGTTTCTGATCAAAGGTTTTGTGTGCACCATTTGTGGCACTAAACTTGTACCAAAATGAGAAGTCTGTTTGTGCTATTTTTGTGGTATATAAATGATTGAACTGAGTTTAAATCTCCTTGTTCTATGTAATTTTCTATATTCATTCCTTATCTCATGAAATGAAGTTATGGGGAACACATTTTTGTCTAAAAAAAAGGTATCATCATTAGAATACATGACACATTCTTTGAGGAGGACCTATAACCAAGTAAACCATAAAAGCAAAAACCTTGTATAAAAAAAGGCTTTTAATATTTATTTATATGATTTTCCATCAATGCAAGAATCAGCTAGCTCACTTTTAATAGACTTCCTTGACTTGCTATAGAACAAAGGAATAAATTATGTGTAAGTAATTATTTCATTCGTTGGCATGCTTGGTGGTCCAATACTACTCCATAATTTGCAACTATCCTTTGATTAAAGAAGATATCATTTGATTAAGTAAAAAGATACAAACTTACATCAAAAAAAGTAAAGAAAAAAAAAAAAAACTAGATATACACACAAGCTTATACTCGTAGATTTAAAAAGATCTATTAAATATCAACCAAGATGAATAAAAGGAAGAACTGAAGTGGGCTCTAGAAAGTTTCATATTAGAAAAATTATCTTATTTTAAAAAATATACGGTTATCTACTTGTTAGAAATATAAATTTGTCAAAAAACATTTACTTAGAATTTTTATTATTATAATGCAAAAGACCTTGTGGAAGGATGCATAGCTTTTTCGAGCAAATTACTTCATTGTTGAAAGCTTATTGAGAAGGTTGATGAAGGCCTCGGTCATTTCAGTATGTTACATAAGCAACGACCTAGGCCCATATGGTCCCCTTTTGCTTACCTAAAACGAATCGCATGACCACTTCTTGGGGTCCGATATTTTGATCTTCTGAAGAAACAAAAAGGCCAAAGCCCAACAATGCTAATTGTCATGCTGGGCTACCATCATACCCGCAAGCATCTCTCATGCGAAAGATACAATCCGAGCCCGATTGCAAAACTTCGTTTGGAGCGATCAATTTGGATGGGTCTCCTAAGGCTATCCGTGGACGCCTAAAAGTTGAGTGCAAATTGACCTCTCGTCGATCTACATCAGTCAAAGATCCAATTAACTTGTTGACCTTCACATGCCGTACAATTAACATTGTAACTAGTCAATATTAGCTGTAAATAAATAAATAAGTTAGTTCCCATTCCCAAAATTGAGTTATCTTTTCAAACTAGCCTTTCTTCTTCGTACATTATATTATATTATATTTTGGGAGCAGGGTTGCATCTTTCGCATGAAAAAAAGGATTCACCTTCCTTCGCACGAACCGGCTGTTGGATCACCCATTCCAGATTTCATGATTCATCGATCTACATAAATCTCAAAGTAATTCATTGCGGCCGTCGGTAAAAAAAAATTTTTAAAAAAAATATTATATCAATATTTTGAATTTAAAAATTTTACAAATGCTGAGGCGGTTGCAGCTCAAAATATTAATGTGACATTGGTTTTATCCATCAAAGAAATTCTTTGGAACATCCTTCTTCTTGGGCGCACACGCAGCCTATATTTTGTCCCCCAACATGAGCTGCCGCTCGCTGTGCGCTCACAGCCTTCCCTGAAAGCATCCAATCCCCATAAACTTATCGTACATCCCCCGGGTATCCCTCAATCCAAAATATTTTATATCCTCCAACCTGCTAGCCATGATCCACTGTCCCTCTTCCTAAGAGAAGGCATGTGGTTAGTAGAAACGAGATACCATTATAAATACACCAAGCATCACCGTTGCCATCCCAACTCCCCTGCTGCATTACTTTCTCTTGCATCCATCTCTCCTCTCCCACTCCCATTCCCACGAGCTCAAACAGCAGCATGTCGTTGGCGACGGACTGCGGCCAGCACGGAGGGTGCAAGCGACGTCGCAAGGTCTACCTCATCTCGGCCGGGATCCTGGCCTTCATCATACTGAACCTCCTCATCATCCTCATCATCTGGCTCGCCCTCCGCCCCACCAAGCCCAAGTTCTACCTCCAGGACGCCTCCGTCTACGCCTTCAACGTCTCCTCCCCGGACAACCTCCTCTCCACCACCATCCGAGTAACCATCTCCACCCGCAACCCCAACGCCCGCGTCGGCATCTACTACGACCGCGTCGACGTCTTCACCTCCTATAAGTACCAGCAGATCACCCCCGCCACCGCCATCCCTCCCTTTTACCAGGGCCAGAACGACGTCGACCTCTGGTCACCGTTCCTCTACGCCGTCTGCGTCCCGGTGGCGCCCCACCTCGCCGAGGCTATCGCCCAGGACCAGTCGTCCGGCTTCCTCCTAGTCCACGTCAAGATCGAGGGCCGGATCCGGTGGAAGATGGGTTTCTGGGTCTCCGGTCACCACGACCTCTTCGTCACGTGCCCGGCCTTTCTTTCTCGCGAGTCCGGGAAGGGCATCAAGTTCCAGCAGATCTCCACGTGCAGCGTCGACGTCTGATAATATATATTTACATGTATCTCCTTTTCTGAAATCGGAACTTTGTAAAAGTAGCTCATTATGGTCATCAAGGTCCCGGGGAATTTCTCCCATATGCGGGTGTAGTTCTCTTTTGGACTTTAATATGATTTCCTGACGCATTCTTATTTCAATAAAAAAAAAAAAAAAAAGAGAGAACTAATGTACCGAACAAAAAAAAAAAAAAAAAAAAAAAATCCTGCATGCACATGCAAAATCCTCAATGCGAATGAGAAAGACAGATCCACCTTATTTCGTGATGTCAATTATTAGATCACACAATAGCTAGCTACTTCAAGCATTGCATAAGTGGATGAAAAAAATTCAGAGCACCGTAAGATCTATGTGAGGTGATTTCATAAAAAAAAAGAGATCTATGCGATCTACGAAGGAACAATATCAATTATTCTTTCATCCGAAAGATACAACCTGAATCAAATTGCTGCACTTCGCTTATAGCTACTAATTTGGATGGACCTCCTAGAACTATCTAAAGATGCCTAAAAATTGAGTGCAAATTATCTGCATTATAACCGGACAATTTTTCACAGCCCTCACCTGCGCTGCCTAATTGCTCCAAATCCAGGGAGGTTGGTTTAAAATGTAAACAGATTCTCTATCAAGTTCTTTTGGGTCTATTAAAATTTACCATGTGCTTAAGCTACATGAGCTGGCAACAACTTGGAAATAAAAAGTTTCTTTGTCCTAAGAGAGGTTTGGTCCATTTGCCAAACTAATGTAAAAAAAGCCACGTAAGGTCGGCCAGCTCCGTCCTGCCCATGCTATTTCAGTGCTAATGAGGGCTGATAGCTGGATAAGAGATCATGAGACCAAGATTTCGAAACACATGAAGGACGCCTATCATTTTTGAAATGGAATTGCATCAGAAAGGCGAGGAGCTAGGAGTATATGCATCCATCTACCGGCCAAGCAATAAAGGCTAAAGAATGTCTGCAAAATGGGAGAAGAAAAAAAAAAAATACCGATCCCTCGATTGATGCCGCTATAACAAAAACTCTCTATTGATCAAAACTGTAGCTCTCGGTCCCACTTACCGTGCCTTAATAATTTTGATACGAGATGGCTTTAAATAATACCCTTTCAAATCCCAAACCCCATCAGACAGTCAAAAAAAAAAAAAAGAAGACAAGACGAAGAAAGACTCCCAATTGGTGCTGCATCCGAACCCTATCTTCTCCCCTCCTTGGCCCGCCTTCCCATTCCCGACGACTGCCCGCGATGGCCTCCCCTCACAAGCCCGTGATGTGATGGCCCTCCTCCCCTTCCAGGTGCTCGAAATCCCTCTTCCCCTCTCCAACGACCGACTGTGACGGACTCTCTCCTCGCCTACGATGGCCCCCCCTCCTCGACGACCGCCCGCGATGGCCTTCTTCGTCGGCCCACGATGCGACGGCCCCCCTCCCTAATGCTCGAACCCCTCTTTCCCTCTTCAGCAACCGCCCGCGATGGCCTCCATTCGCCGTGCTCTCCGTTGTCACCGGCATCAGCCTTTGTCGGTCCACAGAGAGGATCATGAAACATGAGAAACGGACTGGAAACGCCCTTCGATCCATGCCTCGCTCCACGGATCGAATGAGATTTTATTTTAAATAATAAAATATATAAAAAAATTAAAAATATAATAAATAATAAAAATATATAATATATAAAAAATAATATAAAAAAATAAAAAAATATTTTCAATAATAAAAAAAAAATATAACAAATAAAAATAATATAATAAAAAAATAATATAAGCATAAGAAAAATATAAAATAAAAATTTGATTGGTTTTGCAATCGATTTTGAAAAATTAAAATATTATAAAAATAAATTGCATCTGATTTTGCGATCGATTTTTTAATTAAAAAATTAAAAAATAATTAGCTACTGATTTTACAATCGATTTTATTAATAAAAAAATATTTTAACAAAATTAGCAATCGATATTATGACCAATAAATTAATTTAAAAATTAAGAATAATTATTGATCGATTTTGTGATCAATTTTATTAGTAAAAAATTTAAAAATAATTAGTAATTATTTTTACGATCGATTTATTAAAAAAATATTTTAATAAATTTAGCAATCGATTATATTATCGATTTTAATGATCGATTTTGCAATCGATTTTTATAAAATAAAATATTATAAAATTTAAATTATTCTTTATAGTCACTTGTTCACCAGATGAAACGATCGTTAAATTAACATAATGCATAGTTAACTAATTATGATACACAGTTTAATTAATATGGTGCATAGTAAATGAACACTGTACACAGTTAAATTAATACAGTATACAGTTAACTAAATATGATATACAATTAAATTAACATAGTGCATAATTAGTTAAATATAGTACACAGTTAAATGAATACTATACACAGTTAAATTAATATAGTATATAGTTAACTAAATATGATACACAGTTAAATTAATATGGGACACAGTAAATGAATACTGTACACAGTTAAATGAACACGATACATAGTTAATTTAATAATATACACAGTTAATTTAATATTACATATAATTAAATAAATTTTGCACATAGTTAAGTTAACATTATACACAGTTACTTTAACATTGCACATAGTTAATTTAATACTATACATAATTAAATGAATCATGTATATAGTTAATTTAACACTGCACACAGTCAATTTGGTACTGCATATAGTTAAATGAACCCTGTACATAGTTAATTTAACATTACACACAGTTAAATCAATTGTGTGCAGTGTTAAATTAACTATGTATAGGGTTCATTTAACTATATACAGTGTTAAATTAACTGTATACAGTGTTAAATTGACTGTGTACATTGTTAAATTAAGTGTGTGCAGGGTTTATTTAACCGTATACAGTATTAAATTAACTGTGTGTAGTGTTAAATTAACTATATACTATATTTATTTAACTATGTATAATATTTATTTAATGTATACCGTATTAATTTAACTATATACCATATTTAGTTACTATGTACCGTGTTAATTTAACTGTGTATAGTATTTATTTAACTATATACCATGTTTAATTAACTGTGTATTGTGTTAATTTAACTATGTACTATATTTAGTTAACTATGTACCGTATTAATTTAACTGTATATAGTATTCATTTATCATATACCATATTAATTAAACTGTATATCATAGCTAGTTAATTTAATCCAGAACACAGTTAATTTAATACTGCATATAATTAATTTGACACTGCATATAGTTAAATGAATTCTTTACATAGTTAATTTAACACTGCACATAGTTAAATAAATCTTGCACACGGTTAATTTAATGTTGTATATAGTTAATTTAATACTACACATAGTTAAATAAATCTTGCATCTAGTTAATTTAATACTGCACATAATTAAATGAATCCTGTACACAGTTAATTTAATACTGTACACAATTCGATAACTATGTGTAAGGTTCATTTAACTGTGTGTAGTATTAAATTAACTATATGCAGTGTTAAATTAACTATGTGCAGGATTTATTTAACTATATATATCATTAAATTAATTGTATGCAGTATTAAATTAATTATGTATAGTGTTCATTTACTGTATATCATATTAATTTAACTATATACCATATTTAGTTAACTATGTATCGTATTAATTTAACTATGTATAGTATTCATTTAACTTATACCGTATTTAATAACTGTGTACTATGTTAATTAAACTGTGTACCATGTTTAGTTAACTGTATACCGTATCAATTTAATTGTATACAGTATTTATTTACTATGTACCATATTAATTAAACTGTATATCATAATTAGTTTATTTAATTCTGTACATAATTAATTTGATACTGCACACAGTTAAATTAACTTTGTACATAATTAATTTAATATTGCACACAGTTAAATGAACCATACACATAATTAATTTAATTAACATTGCATACAGTTAATTTAACACTGCACATAGTTAAATGAACCCTGCACAAAGTTAATTTAACATTACATATAGTTAATTTAACACTGTACATAGTTAAATAAATCATACACACACTTGATTTAACACTGCACATAGTTAAATCAACTGTGTGCAGTGTTAAATTAACTATGTGTAGGATTCATTTAATTAACACAGCACACCATTAATTTAACACTGCACATAGTTAATTTATTATTATTTTTAAAAATAATTTTAAAAAAATAATTTTTATTTATTATTGAAATCATCGAGGGAGCAAACTCAGACTTTGGCACTGGAGGAGGGTTGTGGGTGTTTGACACAGAGCCACGGGAGCACACTCAAACTCATCATGGACTAAGGTACATGATGTATTTATACCTCTTCTATATGACATCAACTCCTCATCAAATTGACTAAATTAAAATTATGGTAAAAATTATAGTCAAAAAAATTAATTTAAAAAATAATTTTAAAAGCATAGGCCATCGCTCTCTAGTGCTCCCCACATATTTTTCAAAATTATTTTTTTTAAAAAAATAATATTTTATATTATTTTAAAAATCTAATTATTTTTATTACAAAAAATAATTTATTTTTAAATAATTTATTTTATTTTATTATTTTATTTTTTATTTTTAGTTATTTAAAAATTATTTTTAAAAAGAAGTATTTTTAGAAATTATTTTTAAAACTATTTTTTGAAAAAAATTATTTATTAATAAATTATTAATTTTAAAAAATATAAATAAATAAATAAATAAAATATATAAAATATTTTTTTGAAAGGATGACTCACTAGAAATATTATAAAAATATAAATAAAGAAATAAATAAAATATGATTATTATTGTTTAATATTTATTTTTATTATTGTATTATTTTTATTTTTATTTTTTATTTTTTTCCTTCCTTCTCGTTCCCTCGCACGCCACAGACTTCCCCCTCCCCCCTCCCACGGCCTCAAGCTCCTTTGCGTACGTCACACCTCATCGCACCTTCGGTACCACATGGTGACCCTCTGTGGCCCCTGGTGCTACCCCCTGGCCACCCGCACCGCCCGTCTGCGTTGCCCCTGGCAACCTGCATCGCCCTCCTACTGTTGCTCCGTGCCACGGGTACCATATCTCGATCGTCTAGCTGCCCGCACCACCTCCGGCCACCCCCTCCATTCGTCCCAAAATAAAAAGAATATGAAATCGTCGGCCCAAATGGTGAGAGGAGGCTATCGCGGGCGATTGCCTGGGAGGTGAGGGGGGTCATCACGAGCGATCGCTGGGGAGGAGAAGAGGAGATTCAGGCACCAGGAAGAGGGTGCTGAGCGCCATTGCTGTGCTCTCCCCGAGGCTTTTATCGAGAAGAAAAAAACTGAAAAGAAGCCACGGAACAGGAGTATTCAATTTGATAGCATTTTGGTCTTATTAAGAGACTTAAAGTTAAAGCTTCATTTGTAATGGACTGAAAGTTATAAGTTGGATCAATAGAGACTAAAAATTGAACTTTGGTCCATAAATAGATCGGATATTATTTTTTTTTTAAAAAAAATAAAGGAGAAAGCACCAAGTAGTGGCTTACCTTTGTCAATGTGGTGTCTATGGATGCGATTATGACTCCAAAAAGTCCTTGAGATGCTCTTGAGACGAAAGAGACACACAATAAATTAAAAAAAAATTATAATAACACCTCTTGAATTTTTATCCCTTTATGTTTGGATACTAAAAGTTTAAAAATTTCAAATTGATGTAAAAATATAAAAAAAATTATAAAAAAATTCAACCCTCTATCTTCGACTTAACAACATAAGCAAAAAGATGAAATAACTAAGATACCTAAGTTCATACATATTAATTAATTTTTAATGAGTTGATTAAAATAAATAACTTGACCAATTTGTTAAAAAATGCACATGAAATCCCTAGATCATACACATGCAACCATCTTGCATCGTGTTCTATATTCCATGCCCCACAATCCATCCAGATTTAATTGAAGATAATTAATAAGATAAGAATGGGATGGCTTACATGGAAGAAATGGAGTGCAAGGGGATTTTGATTTGATGGTATAAGTAGGAACGTGATCAAAACCAACATCTATGGCTTAACGATGCTTCATCTCATGTTTGATGTCACTTGATAGCACCAATAATCATGGCAACAATGCTATCTTTTCAGATTTGACAAGAATTGTTCTAGATTTAAAAAGAACTGAAATAGGCCCGAGATAGTTTCATATTAGAAAAACTATTTTTATTTTTAAAAAAATATAGTTATCTACTTGTTATGAATATAAATTGTCAAAAAATATTTACTTTGAATTTCTATTATTATAATTCAAAAGACCTTGTGGAAGGATGCGTTGCTTTCTCGAGCAAATTACTGCAATGTTGAAAGCCTGTTGAAAAAGTTGACGAAGGCCTTTGTGATTTCAGTACGTTACATAAGTAACGATCTAGGCCCATATTATTAGAAAACAAGCTGATTCACATGCATAAATCGTTACGATCATAGTAACCACGGTGAAAGCAGATTTTAAAAATTTTAATCTGATCTAAACATGCTAATTCTAAATCATAATCAATCTTAGGATCATCTAAAATGTATAAATAAATTTATGAATACAGATTTGAAATCATAAATAGCAAGAAGATAGTGTATCTGATCACTTTTTTCTCTTCCTTCTTCGGATTGGATCCTACGGATATTTGAATTTCTATCGTAGCCATGCAAGCGCCCGGCTTTTATTGATATCCATATAGAGATATCCCGATCAAAACTCCTAAACTCTCGAGGTGCTAGCTCTCATGCAGGCTTCATTCTTCGACTTAAATCAGACCACTTTACTTGATATCACTTGAAGCAACCCTATATAAGATCCTGAGGATTGATCCTAACCATCAAGAAAAATCAAGAAATCTTTTCTTGCTTTTCTTTCTCTCTCTCTCTCTCTCAAAGGCTATCTCTCAGATCTCTATCTGATGTGGAATAGGGGTGCCGAAGAGAAGGGATGAGAGGTGGTTGGCATGGAGGAGGAAGGGGGCGTGAGGTAGTTATTGGCGCACACAAAGAAGGGATCGCTGCCTCACGCAAAAACCAATCCCTTCTTATAATTTTGCCGTGCAAAACTTTTAATATTTCGCACCAAAAATCAGATAGGGATTAGATCGGTTAGTTAGGCTTTATCTCTTATCTAGATAAGAGTCCTAACTAATCAAGAAACATCAAGAAACCATCTCTCCACACCCCTTCATGCGTGCCAAAGAAAATCAGCAAGAATTTTCATCGCCTCATCCTATTTTTGATCGGCCAAATGGAGACAGAAGCCCAGAGAACTGGGTTTTAAGGGTTAGGATCAATTTGATTCAAATTGGATCCAAATCAAGTACCAATTGAGTCCGAATCGAATCGAATTCGAAAAGCTGTCAAACTTGATCCAATCAGGATCAAAATCCAAATCTGATTTGGATAATTGAACCCAATTAGCATTAAATTAAATCAAATCTAATTAAAATAAATCTAATTTAAATTAATTAAGATTTGATTCATAATTTAATCTATCTTAATTAAATTATAATATTTATAATTAAATTTCTATACTAAAAATTAGTAGTTACTAAATTTATAACATTTACAAATTAGCAGTTTTCAAATTCAAATCATCTATCAAATTGATAATTCAAATTTGATCCAAACTGTTGATCAGATTAAACTCTTTTTGTGTGTGATCCCTCAGGTTCTATTCTATCTGATAGTAATACATATCGTGATTTCTATCACAGTATCATCAAAACTTCTTTCGATGGACCAGAATAATTTCAGCTCAACCCAACAAGGATCGTTGATTCAAAAATAATCTAAGTGAGTTCTCACAATCCACTAGTGATGCCTAGCAGCATGTAGTGGCAACCCAGTAGAATAAAAAAATTTGAACCCCTAAGTGCAGTTATTGTGTGATTCAATCCCTCTATTATGAATCCCGACTTGACAGAGATCATGGAGAACTCATCAAATCTTATTGTCAGTCATATGTCAGATTGGTTCAACTTGAATTCACTTGTGAATCATGTGGAAACTCTTTTCCAGTATTCACATTTACTTTGATCAAAGACTTTCTGAACTCAGTCTTGCTAATCGCATAGGACTACTCCTTTTCTATCGAAGTCGATAGATTCCATCAAAGTGCATCATACTCTAATAGTGAATCTGAACCTACTGTAGCTAACATACACAGTAAGGATCCAAATGACTAGGGACCAAGAAAATGTGCAGTCAAACTTAATAGCCTCGCTGTGAATAACCGATGACACTACAGGTCAAAAGATCACTCACACCACTGCAGCATCTAGAAGACCACTGACGAGTGAGTATACATTCAAATAGTTTCTCATATTGGTCACGCTCAGTGTAAGTTGTTCTCTAACAACCACCTGCACTCTCATCTAGTGTCACCACACCATAGACTCAAGACTCATCTGTCTGAAAGGGAAGTGATCCATATATCAATCTTAAATGGATTGATCACTATCCTCCGTGATGATCCTATGATCAAAAGTATTTAGAAACTAACCACTAATAATTATGTCTCAAATTCTCAATACCTTGAGAATATACAAAATTATTTTCATTAATTTTTAGGATAAATCATGGACACATAAATATGATTGAAAATAAAAATATCTTTTTATTAATACTAAAATTTTACAAGTACAAGAGTAGGCCCTGAAAATATAAATATGTCAACCAACAATTGACTTCTAGGACACACATCTAACAAACTTTCACTTGACATAAAGCCAATTGACCATATACCTAAGATTTATCTTCTCAAGGTGAGCTTCGATCTTTTGCAGGCTAAGAGACTTCGTCAGCAGGTCTGTCATGTTCTGTATGGAGTCGACTCTCTGCACTTCGACGAACTTCTTCTCGAGGTAGTCGCGTATGATATAGAACCACTATTCTATATACTTGGACTTCTAGTGAGACTTGATCTTCTTAGCGAGTGCTATGGCACCATTGTTATCATAGTGCAGTGAAATGGCATCCGATGGTATCACACCCAGCTCTGCAACGAACTTCTTATGCCAGTATGCTTCCTTAGCAGCTTTAGAGGCGGCGATGTATTCGGCTTTCATGGTCGAATCAGTAATGACCGACTGTTTGAAACTCTTTCAACTAATCAATCCATCATTACATAAAAAAATACACTCCGATATAGACTTTCTATCATCGATATTAGACATAAAGCTTGAATCGATGTATCCTTCAACTTTCAGCTCCGATCCTCCATCAAAAATCAAGAATAAATTCTTCGTCCTTCTCAAGTACTTAAGAATGTTATTAATTGCAATCCAGTGCTCCTCACCTAAATTCGACTGATATCTGCTCGTGACATTCACGACAAGTGCTATATCAGGTTGAGTACACAGCATGACATACATGAAGCTCCCTATTGTCGAAGCATAAAAGATTTTGCTTATGCGTTGGATCTCCTTAGGTGTATCAGGACATATCTTTTTAGAGAGATAAATGCCATGCCTAAAGGCAAGAAACTCCTCTTAGAATTTTTCATGCTGAACCTCTTCAGCACCTCCTCTATGTATATTTTTTAAGAAAGTCCTATCATTCTCTTAGATCTATCCCTATAGATCTTTATGCCAAGAATGTAGGAAGCTTTTTCCAGATCTTTCATAGAGAATTTCTTTGATAATCATACTTTGATCAAGGTCAGCATGGGAATATCATTCTCAATCAGAAGGATGTCATCCACATATAATACGAAGAATATGACAGTGCTCTCACTGACTTTTTTATATATATACGGCTCCTCATTTCTGATGAAATCAAATAATTTAATCACATCATTAAAGTAGGAATTTTAACTTCGAGATGCTTGCTTAAGTGCATAAATAGATCTTTACAGCTTGCAGACTTTGTGATCGCTATCATTGGATGTAAAACTTATAGTCTGCTCTACATAGATATCTTTCTCAAGATATCCATTTAGGAAGGCAGTTTTCACATCCATTTGTCAAATTTTATAATCGTAATAAGCTGCAGCAGCAAGCAGAGTCCGGATGGATTTCAGCATAGCTACTGATGAAAATTTTTTTTGATAGTCAATATCTTTACGTTGACTGTATATTTTCGCTACCAGCCTTGCCTGATAGGTCTCTACCTGATCATCCGATCTTTTTTTTTTTGTAAATCCATTTATACCCAATAGGTACAATACCCTCAGATGGATCTACTAAAATTCAAATCTGGTTGGAATGTATGGAGTCAATTTCTGACTTTATCACTTCCATCTATTTCTCGAAGTCTACATCTATCATCACTTCTTTATAGGTCTTAAGATTATTCCTAATATCACTATCTTCCACAAAGAATGCTTTCTCTAGATCCTCTGTAAAAATACTTAAGTACCTTTTGAGAGGACGGAAGATCCTACTAGATCTATGAGATGGAGGAGGTACCACATCAACTGGCTCACTAATGGGTTCAGATTTTTGGATTCGATGCTCTTCAGAGATCTTCTCTTCGAACTCAATCTTCCTCCCACTGCCTTCATCTTAAATAAACTCTTTTTTCAAGAAGATGGCATGACGGCTCATAATCACATTATGATTATCTGAAAGATAGAAATAGTACATCATGAATTCTTTAGGATACCTTATAAAATGAGTCTTAAGTGACCTAACCTCTAACTTGTTCGCCTGCTGTCGCTTGACATGGATCGAACATTTTTAAATCTTGAGATAACTAAGACTCGATTTTTTACCATACCATAACTCGTATGGTGTGGTAGAAACGAATTTAGAGAAATTTCTATTTATAAGGTGAATAGCAGAAAGTAACGTATATCTTCAGAGAAAAATTAAAAAATTTGTAAAGCTCATTATAGATCGGATCATATCCAATAAGATCCGATTCCTCCTTTCAGATACCTCATTGAGCTGAGGCATCCTTAGAGGTATCTACTGTGAGACTATACCGTTGTCCTTAAGATAGATCCAAAATTTTTTACTAAGATATTCGCCTCATCGATCTGATTGAAAAATCTTTATGGATTTATTGGTTTGCTTCTCTACTTTATGTTTGAACTTTTTGAATTTTTTAAAAGTCTCAGACTTATGGTGCATCAAATTCACAAAATCATATCATGAGTAATCATCAGTAAAGATTATGAAGTAGATATAATCATCTCAAGTCTGTACATCGAATGGACTACACATATCAATATGTACCGGGGCTAATATATCAGTGGCCCTTTCTTCTTGTCCTACAAAGACCAGCTTAGCCATCTTTCTTTGAAGATAGGACCCACAAACTGAATATGACTCGAAAGTTAATGGCCCGATAAGATCATTTTTTTCTAATTTATTAAGTCTATCCTCTCCAATATGACCTAGCCTAAGGTGCCATAGATACTTTTGACTAATTTTATCTCTAGATCTCTTAGACCATACGGTACTCATAATTTGCTCGTTATGGTTAAAACTCGCATCAACATGCAAATGATAAAGACTGTCTATCAAATAAGTACACGTGATAATTTTATTTTTAAAATAAATTGAACACACATCTTTATTAAAATAAAAATTATAATTATCCTATACCAGCATAGAAATGAAAATCAAATTTCTACTGACTACAAGTATAAAATAATAATTTTTCAAAAGTAAACTATATCCTAACGGTAGCTTCAAAGAGTAAGTCCCGACGGCCACAACAATAATTTTTGCTCCATTACTGACTTAGAGAGTGATCTCACCTTCTCTCAATCCTCTAATTTTCTCTAGACCCTGCATTGAAGTACACAAGTGAGCACTCGAATCAGAATCTAAAATCCAACTAGAAGAAGAGAAAATCGTTAGATTAGTTTTAATAACGAGCAATTCAAGCATAACTTCAGAAGGCACATCCTTCTTCTTATTCTTCACTGTGGCTAGATATGCAAGACAATTCTTCTCCAGTGACCTTCGACATTATAGTGAAAATATTTTTCCTTATCGCTGGCTTTCTTTAGAGTTTTTTTCTTCTTCCCACTCTCGATCTTTTGCTTCTTCACAGGCTTTTGTTCTTTTTCTTCTTTCCAGTAGACTTTTTTTTGGAAGAAGCTTGCTCCACAGTAAGAATTATTCTTCTTAAACTTTTCAAGATGCTCTCAGCTGTCACCAACATATTCAATAACTCCGATAAGGTACTATCAATCTTATTCATATAGTAGTTTATGATGAACTGACCATACGAATCAAGAAGGGACTGCATGATCAAATCTACGTGTAGTTCCTTATCCATATTCATTTCGAGCTTCTGAAGCTCTTCAATATCTTTGATCATTGTCAGATAATGATCGTGCACAGACTACCCATCATGTATTTTCACTCTGAAAAATCTGCAGGAGACTTCTAAGCAAGCCATACGACTCTACTCACCATACAACTCTTGTAGGTTAGTCAGAATTTGTCTGACAGTCCTCATGTCTTCATGCAGATGTTGAAAATTATTGGACATGGACGTAAGAATATAGCTCCTAGCCCTATTATCTTCGTCCATTCATTTGTCAAGTGTAGCTCGTTGATGAGGGGATGGGTGAGTCGGCAATACAGGCATCTCCTGATCTAGGATATGGATCAATTTCTCAAAGCTGAGAATAATTTTCAAGTTCTGAAACCAGTCTTTGTAGTTCAATTCGGTCAACCTATTGATGTCAAAGATTCAAGCTAGAGGATTTGAACTCGACATGGTTAATTAACTGCTGAGAGAAAATAATTTTTAATTAGATATTTATACTTGTAAATATTTGTTATAGGGACTTTAATAAACAAACAAGATTTCCACTATTTCTATGAATCTTTTATACTTCTTGGATGGAGAAACAGAAATCTATACACAATTAGTTTTTAATGGATACTACGTTTCCACTGATCCATGTGCATCTCACTTAACAGTTATTGGTGACGCATGACTAATGAGTGGACAATACATTGTCCATTGCTTCACTAAGCAAAATACAGTAGATTCGGTCTCTATGTTCTGTAGCCACACCTGACAGTTATTAGCACATTTGTTAACTAAGTTAGACCCACCATACACCAACGAATGCAAAGCCATCATTGGATCCCTCACCTAATAGTTATTGGATCCAACCCTATCTTTACCGTGGAGCATCCAATGTCATAGAGTGATTTTATCTTTTCGATACAATCGAACCACTGTGACCAGCTGAGAATGACGAACTCCAGAAAGGCACCCGCATCTCTACAATGGTGGAAAATCGCTAGACTTAATATTTGATTGAGAAGATTTAGGTCTAGGTCTCTTCCTTAATTAGTTATAACGGTTATGATTAACCTAGTGATATAGACTAGCTCGAGTCAACAAGTAGCCTAATACGAAATATAATCTTCCAAAATAGCCAAGTACGTTAAGATGTGTGGGGGTCTCCCATTACTTTTTTTAGACACTAACGAATTGGTCAGATCAGATAACAAAATTAATTAAATAACCACAATCTATGTATTTGTTATAGACACCAAATTGGTTGATTAGAATCGATTAGATTTGCCTATTAATCCGGGCTCGATCCACTGAGCCAAACTAGATTTTAAGTTAATCGGTAACATATGGCTATTAATCGATTCGACCAAACTACAACTAATTGAATTGGTCATGAGCATATTTGACCTACTCCTAATCAATATTTGATTCGATTTGATCAGCTGCTCAAACTAGACCTAATTGAGCTACCTATACCCTTAACCCCATGTTTTATGTAATTAAAATTTAGATCTTAAATTTAAACTTTAGATCTTTTAATTTCAAGTCTTAATTCTTAATTAAGTGCATTATGAACATAGATTTATTTTAGATATCAAATTAATTTCTAATCTAAATTAATTTAGATTGCATCACATGCAACTTTGCTGTCAACAGACTCAGATCGATTCGCCCTGAAACTTGGGTCGACTCGTCTGTGACAAACAAAAACTGTAAGCTCATGCCTGTAAGATTGAGTTGACTCATATGCAAATGAGCCGACTCACCAGGATCTCGAATTGACTCTAACAAGGATGAGTCGACTTGATAAGGACTCGAGTCAACTCGATCTGAATCCGAGCTGACTCGACAGGCAAGCCAGTCACAAATTTAGGTTTTCATACAAATTAGATCCTAGGGTTTCAGATCTAAGATTTTGCAAAAATTAAATTTTAGATCATGTGTCAACAAACTACATATCACATATATAATTTTACAATCTAAAATTACTCAAAAACATGTATCTAATATATGCATGAAAATAAAACCTAGATCTAAAACTTGTATCATATATATCTAGGATCTTTAGATCATGGTTCTTCTTCATGGAAGATCATTACAAATAGCATCCCTATACGTCATAAGAGAACCCATCAATTGGACAAGTGAGAAGCTTTAACCCCTGCTTCCTCTTATTACTAGACAGCCATGGTGATGCACCCAATCTAAGTATTAGGCTAATAGGAATTTAATCTAACATATCTAATATGTAATCTATTAAATTCAGACTAGACTTTTTTTCACATATCAAATATATAAACTATAAATCAGACCATATGAATGCAATTTTAGATCTAAAATTTATTTAAAATATGCTAGAACGACGTGGCTCTGATACCACTAATAGAAAACAGGTTGATTCGCATGCATAGATCATTATGGTTACAGTACCATAGCGGAAGCAGATTTTAAAAATTTTAATTTGATCTAAGCATGCTGAATCTAAATCATAATCAACTCTAGGATCGTCTAACATATATAAATAAATTTATGAATACAGATCTGAAATCATAAATAGCAAGAAGATGGTATACCTAATCACTTTTCTCTCCTCCTTCCTCGGATCGGATCATGCGGATGTTTTGAATTCCTGTCGTAGCCATGCAAGCACCCGAACTCTACTGGTATCCACATAAAGATGTCTCGATCAGAACTTCAAAACTCTCGAGGTGCTAGCTATCTTGTAGGTTTCGTTCTTTGACTTGAACCAGGTCACTTTACTTGATATCACTTGAAGCAGCCCTATATAGGATCATAGGGATTAATCCTAACCACCAAGAAAAATCAAAAAATTTTATCTTGATTTTCTTTCTCTCTCTCAGAGGCTCTCTTTCAGATCTCTATCTGATGTGGAATAGGGGTGCAGAAGAGAAGGGATGATAGGTGGTTGGCGTAGAGGAAGAAGGGGGCGTGAGGTAGTTATTGGTGCACACAAAGAAGGGATCGCTGCCTCATGCAAAGACTAACCTATTTTATCGCACAAAACTTTTAATATTCTATGCCAAAAATTAGACAGAGATTAGATGGGTTAGTTAAGCTTTATCTCTTATCTAGATAAGAGTCCTAACTAACCAAGAAACATCAAGAAACCACCTCTCCACACCCTTTCATGCATGCCAAAGAAAATCAGTGAGAATTTTCATCACCCCATCCTATTTCTAATTGATCAAATAGAGAAAGATGCCCAGAGAACCTGGGCTCTAAGGGTCAGAATCAATTTGATTTAAATTGGATCTAAATCGAGTCCAAGTTGAGTCCGAATCGAACCAAATTCGAAAGGCTGTCAAACTTGATCCAATCAGAATTGAAATCTAAATCTAATTTGAATAATTAAATCTAATTAGCATTAAATTAAATCAAATTAAATTAAAATAAAATTAATTAAAATTTAATTTATAATTTAATCAATTTTAATTAAATTATAATATTTATAATTAAGTTTCAATACTAACAATTAGCAGTTATTGAATCTATAATACTTACAAATTAGTAGTTTTTAAATTCAAACTATTAATCAAATTGATAATTCAAATTTAATCCAAACTGTTGATCAGGTCAAATTTTTTTTATGTGTGACCCCTCAGATTTTATTCTATCTAGTAGTAAGACATACCGTGATCTCTATCATAGTATCATCGAAACTCTTTTCGATAGACCAGAGCAATTCCAGCTCAATCCAACAAAGATCGTTGATCCGATAATAATTCTAGTGAGTTTTCACAATCTACTTATGACACCTAGTAGCATATAGTGACAATCTAGTAGAACAAAAAAATTAAAATTTTTAGGTACAATTATCGTGTGATTCAATCCCTCTATCATGAGTCTCCGACTTGATGGAGGTCATAGAGAACTCGTCAAACTCCATCATTAGTCATATACTAGATTAGCTCAACTCGAGTTCACTTGTGAATCTCATGAAAAATTTTTTTTAGTATTCACACTTGCTTCGATCGAAGACTTTTTGAACTCAGTCTTGCTAATCGTATAGGACCACTCCTTTTCTACCAAGATTGATAGATTCCATCTAGATGCATCCTATTCTAATAACGAACATGAACCTACTGTAGCTAATATACATAGTATGGATCCGAATGGCTAGGAATCAAGAAAATATGCAGTCAAACTCAGTAGCCTCGCTGTGAATAGCTGATGACACCGTAGGTCAAAGAACCACTCACACCATTGCAGCATTGAAAAAAATACTGACGAATGAATAGACATTCAAGAGATTTTTTATGTTGGTCACGCTCAGTATAAGTTATTCTCTAACAACTACCTGTACTCTTATCCTAGTATCACCATACCATAGACTCAAGACTCATCTGCTTGAAAGAAAAATGATCTGTACACTGATCTTAAATTAATTGATCACTATTCTCCGTGACGATTCTATGATTGAGAGTATTTAAAAACTAACCACTAATAATGTATGTTTTAAATTTTTAACATCTTGAGAATATATAAAATTATTTTTGTTAATTTTTAAGATAAATCATGGATACATAAATATGATTGAAAATGAAATTACCCTTTTATTAATAATAAAGTTTTACAAGTATAAGCACAGATCCTAAAAATATAAATATATCAGCTAATAATTGACTTCTAGGGCCACATCTAACACATATGATCCCTTTTGCTTATCAGAAGGCAATCACACGACTACTTGTTGGGGCCTTATATTCTGAGGATATAAAAAGGCAAAAGCCCAGCAATGCCACTTATGTCATGCCAGGCCACTATATATCATACCCGAAAGCTATTAAGAAAGAAATCTATGGGCAAAGTTATTGAAAAAATTTATGGCCAAAGGACTTAATTTCATTAGCTATGATAGCATGCTTATATATACATCTTATAGGATCAAAATCCCTACATCAAAGGAATCAATATCTTTACATCAAAAAAATAATATGATCCACATAATGAAAATCTTCACAAATGTACATAGTTAGCAAAATTAGGAACGATTTCATTCTCATGGAATGGTGCTATCTGCTAAATCTGGTTGCATGGTTGGCCAAAAAAATCAAAAAATAATTTTCACCATATAAGATTGTATAGCTACCCATATTTGCCTAATATGATGTCGAGAGAATCAATATATGATCTTCATTATAGCTACCCATATTTGCTTATTTGGATATCGAGATCTTCATGATAGTTGTCCATATCTGTTTAATTGGATACTAAGATCTTCAAGATATGATTTTCATCGCTCCCTCTCAAGTTGGAGCATGGAGATAAAAAATGCCCAATTTGGATAAGAGATGATGAAATCGATCCTTTCCAAGCACCTTGGTAAAGATATCTGCTAGTTGTTGTTTGGTAGGAATGTAGTAAGTAATGAGTTCATTGGATTGGATCCGTTCATGGACAAAATGGCAGTCAATTTCAATATACTTGGTTCGTTTATGAAAAATCGGATTGGAAACAATGTGGAGAGCTACTTGGTTGTCACAATAAAGCTGCATGGGATGTGTAAGAGAAACATACAAATCAAAAAGAAAAGCTTGAAGCTAAAGAAGCTCACTAGTAGCAGTAGACATAGCTCTATATTCAGTTTTAGTGGAAGAATATGAGATTGTACTTTGCTTCTTAGTTTTTCAGAAAAGTGAAAAATACCCAAGTGGTGGAGCGATGGATAGTAGGATAACTCACCCAATCAGAGTCATAAAAAGCGACTAAGGATAATTCACTAGATGCAGAAAGAAATATATCTTGTTCTGATGCCGTTTTGAGATAGCGAAGAATTCACACGGCAGCATCAAGGTGTGGCTGAAGGGGATTATGCATGAATTCACTAAGAACATGAACCGAATAACATAGATCTGGACGAGTAATTATCAAGTAGATTAGCTTGCCAGTTAAGCGCCTGTATAGAGAAGGATCAACCACCTTTGGACTAATAGCACTGGATAAAGAATGATGTTGTTCCATTGGAAATGCACATGGCTTGACTCCTAGCATGCCCGTCTCAAAGAGAATGTCAAGTGCATATTTTCTTTGCTTGAGCACAATACCATCCGACGATCTGGCAACTTTAATTCCCAAAAAATATTTTAATGGGCCTAGATCTTTGATATGAAACTGTGAGAACAGATAAGTCTTAATAGAAGAGATACAAATGGAATCATTTCCGACAAGAATGATATCATCCACATAGATTAAGATGAGAACTATACTTTCACCATGAGCATGAGTGAACAAGGAGTAATCGGCCTTGGACTACTTAAAATCTAACTAGACAATAGAGGAGGTGGATTTTTCAAACCCATTACGAGATGTTTGTTTGAATCTATACAATTTAAAGACTTGTTCAATTTGCAAACACATGTATCACCTGAGCGGGTAAAACCTTGAGGAATGCACATGAAAATCTCTTCACGCAAATGACTTTGCAAGAAGGCGTTATTGACGTCCAGTTGGTATAGTTCTCATTTACGAACAGCTGCTACTGCCAACAAACAATGTATAATAACTAATTTGGCCATAGGTGCAAACATCTCATGGTAGTCAAGACCTTCAACTTGGGTATAACCTTTAGCAACCGATCACGCCTTATAGTGATCAATTGACCCAACTGCTTTATACTTGATATGATACACCTATTTAGAATCAATGGCTCTCTTTTCAGACAGTAAATCAACCAAAGTCTATGTCTGATTTTTTTCTAATGCTGCAATCTTTGCTGCCATAGCCTCACGCCACTTTGAATTTTTAATGGCCTATGAAAAATGCTTTGGCTCATTAGTAGAATTGATGGCCACCAAGAAAGCTAAATGTCGAAGAAAAAAATTATCATAATAATAAAATTTGAGAGAGGATAAAGAGTACCTGAAGGAGCTGTTGGAGAGGCAGACTGTGAGGGATCAAGTGAATGTAGCAAGTGAAAGATATAATCTTTCCGATGGATAGGTGTTTGTCGAGTTCGAATAGATCTAATGGACTGTAGTTCAGAAATTTGATCCTGCTCAATAGGAGGAGGCTCTGTTGGAAGCATTTCAGATGAATTATTTGAATATGTAGAAGGTTCGAATGTGAGATTGACAGTAGGTATGCTCGATGGTGGATCATCAAGAATGGATAATGCAATAATCGAATTGGTTCTTTGGCTATTGCACACTGACTCGACTATGGAAGAAGAGCAATATGAAAAAATATGTTCATAAAACACTATATCTCACGAGACAAAGATATTGTGACTTTCAAGATCATAAACATGATATCCTTTTTGTCCATATGGGTAACCAAGAAATATACATCGAATGGCTCTAAAATCAAATTTAGTGCATGACCTTGCATAGTTATGTGCATAACATAAGCAACCAAATACACGAAGATGATCAAAATTGCACAGTGGAAGCATGGTGGGCCCGTAACCTATAGGTCCCAAGATTGCAACCTGGCTCTAATACCATGTTAAGATAGAAATTTATAGACAAAATTATTGAGGAAGGAATTTGTGCCCAAAAGGCTTAATTTCATTAGCTATAATAACTTGCATGCTTATATACAACTGCTGGGGTTAAAATCCCTACATCAAAGGAATCAATGCCTTTACATCAAAGGAATGATATTATCCATATAATGAAAATCTTTACAAATATATACATAGTTAGCAAAATCAGGAATGGTTTCATTCTCATGGGATTGGTCCTATCTGCTAATTCTAGTTGCATGATTGGCCAGAAAAATCAAAGAATGATTTCCATCATATGAGATTGTATAGCTACCCATGTTTGCCTAATATGATGTCAAGAGAATCAACATATAATCTTCATTATGACTGCCCATATCTGCTTAATTGAATACCGAGATTTTCATCATAGCTACTCATATCTGCTTAATTGGATACCGAGATCTTCAAGATATGATTTTTATCAGAAGCATCTCTTTAAAGTGCTAATGGGACACCGATCAACTTACCTAGTTTAGAGGAGAAGCAAGAGGTTAAAACCTCCATATCACTCGCAAATGTCAACACCATGCCTAAAGAAATAAAGCAAACTTTTACAGTTGTATGAACAAAACTAGTTACTTCCAATATTGGATAGGGCCTTGGTAAATAATAACGCATCTTGGGATTACGCAAGTTTGGATACCCAAGTGAGTCAGAAATGGAACCAACCAAATCAGTGCAGTTCCAACCTAAACTCATTCTTTTCCTTTTACCTGTTTCTTACTGTATTTTAATTTATTTTATTTTATTCTATTTTATTTCATTTTTGTGAAAACTCGCGACGAGTATTTTCTATATGTGGACAAGATCAAGCATTGGGCTGAGTCTTAATGCATTATCCACATGCTTTGGCCCATTTCCACAACAAAAGCTTCGAACTTGATTCGAAGCTTCCTCACTGTAAGAGACAGATAATTGATATAGAAGTAGAAGATCTTGGATTGGGGCAAAGGATTAGTTGTTTTGTAGTAAAGTGGAGAAAAGTTTGTAGGGATGATTGTGAAGAGAAGGAGAATGTGGAAGAATAGTAAAAGAGAACTTGGACTTCTATTACTTTCTCTCAAACTTCTTGATTACAAATGGAAAGGAGCCCTCCTATTTATAGAAGTCCAAGAAGATTTTAGATACAAGATTCCCTAGATAAGTCTAGATATTATGGTATAGATATTTTATAATGCTTAGTATTTCTTTGAAACTATCTAGAATCTTGGCCCATGTGAGCTTTTGCCACTTAAGCTCATGTGGGCTTTTCTACTATAGCCCATGTGAGCTGCTCAAAAGGAAGTGGATTACTTTCTAACACTCCACTTTAATTCACTTCGTTTTACAACTCTTATTTTTGTTCTTAAGTACAAAAACCTTTTTTTAGAAAGAGCTTTGGTGAAGATGTGCGCGAGCTGCTCTTAGGTGTTCATGTGCTGAAGCTCGATCTCCCCATCTTCAACTGCTTCTAGAATGAAGCGGTACTTGATGGCAATATACTTTGTTCTGTCATGACAAACTGAATTCTTGCTCATGGCTATTGCTGATTTGCTGTCATAATAGATGGTAGTTGGCCCTTCTTGATGCTTTCCAATATCTTCAAGAACTCTTTGTATCCAAATTACTTGGTTGCACCCTTTGCTGCTGTAATAAATTCTGCTTTTGCTGAAGAAAGTGCCATGACCTTCTGCTTCTTAAAAGCCTACAAACATAATCCAGATCCCAAAGAAAATGTATAGCCTGAAGTACTTTTCATGTCATCTTGACATCCGGCCCAATCATTATCCGTGTATCCTATCTGCTTGCTAACTTCTACTGCTATGTAATAGATGCCATAGTCCTTGGTACCTTGCAAATATCTTAATATTCTTTTGACAGCACTGAAGTAAAGTTGACAAGGACTTTGCATATATCTTGATAATAAACTAGAAGCATAAATAATATTTAGTCTTGTTGCAGTGAGACATAGAAGACTTCTAATCAAGCTTCTGTAGGATCGTGCATCTACTAACTTTGAACCATTTTCTTTCTTCAATTTTTCATAAGGCATTAATGGTATAGAAACAATTTTGTACTCTTTCATTCTATATTTTCTAAGTATATTTTTTATATACTTTTTTTGGCATATAAATATGCCTTCTTATTGGTCCACTTCAATACCAAGGAAGTAATGTAATAAGCCCAAGTCACTCGTCTTATAAGTCTTCATCATGTTTTTCTTAAATTTTTCAACCATCTTCTCATTATTTCTCATGTAAATTAAGTCATCAACATATAATGAAACTATTAATATATCTGAGTCTTCTGTTTTAATATATAAAGTGGGCTCACTTTGCCTCCTTCTAAAATTATATTTAGTGAAATATTTATCTATTTCACTGTACTAGACCCTTGGTAGCTTGTTTTAATCTATATAGAGTTTTTTTTAATTTATATACTTTGTCTGCTCCCCCTGGCACTAAGAATCTTTCTGGTTGCTCAACATATATTTCTTCTTTTAGGACTCCATTCAAAAATACAAATTTAACATCCAACTGATAAATATTTTATTTCTTTTGTGTAGCTAGGGCAATAAATATTTTGATAGTTTCTAATTTTGTGACAAGAGCAAAAGTTTCATAGAAGTCAATGCATGATTTTTGTGTAAAGCCTTTACAACCAATCTTGCTTTATGCTTTTATATTGACCCATTTGGATTAGTTTTAGTCCTGTAGATCCATTTAACTCCAATGACGTCTCGATCTTTGAGTCGATCTATCAGCTCTCATGTTTTATTTTTTTCTATCATCTTGATTTCTTCCTCTATAGCATTAATCCAAACTTCTTCTTTTGCTGCTTCTTCGAAATTTTTCAGTTCAAGTAAGGTAAAATTGCATCTTTCATAAATTTTTCTTAAAGATCTTACCCACCTTGGAGGAGATTTTGGTGAGGATGGTTGCTCTCCTAGACTTATTGTCTCTTCTAACTTAGTCTCCTTCTCTTCTTCATAAGCTAGTGTTGATTGTGGTTGCACTTAAAAAATTATTATTGGGGTCTCCTGCACTTTTTCTTCATTCCAATCCTAAGAGAGTTTTTCATTGAAAATAATATTTCTACTGATTATCAATTTCTTAGTCTTGATGTTATAAAGTTTATAGCCATTGGTATTAGTACCATATCCAACAAAAATATATTTTTCATTTTTATCATCAAATTTTGTTCTTCTTTTATTAAAGACATGTGCATAGCAAATACATCCAAAAATTTTTGAATGACTTGCCAAGGGTTTTCTCCACTCCATGCTTTAATTGGCATCTTATTTTGCATTACTTTAGTTGGGCACCTGTTAAGGATATAAACGGTGGTGTTGACTATTTCTGTCCAGAATGTATTAAGCAGTCCCTTCTCCTTTAGCATAGACCTGGCCATCTCAACAATCGTCCTATTCTTTCTTTCAGTAATGCTATTTTACTGCAGACTGTATGATGCTGTTAGCTATCTATGGATGTCCTCATCTTTACAGAATTTATGAAAATTCTTGGAGGTATACGCTTTTCCTCTATCACTTTTTAGAACTTTGAGCATATGTCTGCTTTGCTTTTCCACAAAAGCCTTAAAATTTTTGAATGTTTCAAATGCTTCTGATTTTTTCTTGAAAAAATATATCCAGATCATTCTAGTATAATCATCAATGAAAATAATAAAATACTTATATTTTTTTAAAAATAGAGTTTATATCTTTCCACATATATCTGTGTGTACAAGCTCCAGTGGTGCCTTAGCTCTCCAAGCTTTGCCTTTGAATGGAGCACGATGATGCTTTCCTAAAATGCACCCTTAATAAGTATCTATGTTGGTAGAAGTATTTGGTAAGCCATGCACCATTTCTTTTTATTTTAATGATTTGAGGCCCCAAAAATTTAAATGGCAAAATCTTTTATGCTATATCCATGTTTTTTCTATTAATTACTTTTGTTTTTAATGCAATATGTGGAGGATACTAAAACTCAATAGGAAAATTTTTATTTCTTTCCATCCTTATCTTTGTAATTAATTAATTTTTTTTTATTATCATAAATTTTATAAGCACCATCTTCAAAATGAACATAATATCCATTTTGTACCAATTGCACCACACTTACCAAATTTTGCTCTAAATCAGTAACCAATAGCACATCATTGATATAGTTTACTTTTTTCTTTGTTTCTACTACTATGATACCTTTTTCTTTAGCTTGTACAATTGCCCCATTTTCCATTCTTACTTCTGATGTCACTGTAGTATTCATGTCCTGAAATATTCTTTCATTTCCACTCATATGATTACTATAGCCACTATCAAGATACCAAATATTATCTTTATTATGTGAGGCTGCTTGACATGAATAAAATAATTTCTCTCCTTTGTAAGCATCCTACAGTTTTTTTTTCTGAAAAACTTTTTTAAGATCTGAAATTTAACTTTGATTAAAATGTACCTTTTATAGAAGACTACTCTATATGTCTTAACTTTCTTTGTTCATGGGATAGCAAAGAGCCCATTAATTCTTGTACTGATAATTTTGATAAATACTTTGACTTCTTTATAGCTGCAACTATATAATCATATTTTTCTAGTAAGCTTATTAATATTTTCTCTACTATCCTTTGATCTGTTATGTTTTCTCCATATAACTTCATTTAATTCACTATATCTGTCGCTTTAGAAAAATAATCTTTCATGATTTTTCCTTCTCTCATTCTTAAATTTGTTATCTCTCTTCTAAGAGATTGTAGTTTAATAATTTTCACCTTGTTGTCACCTTCAGACTCCTGCTTTAAGATGTTCTAAACCTCCTTTGCTTTGCTCGCTCCCATGATCCTTGGACATATTATTTCTGCTACCCCTTACTGAATGAGGTAGAGTGCTCTTGCATCCCTTATTCTGTAGACTTCAAGATTCTCTTTTGCTTCATTTAAGAGTTGGCTCTCATTTTCTGATTTTGTGTAACCCGCATCAACAATTGACCATAGCCTCTATGATTAGAGCATAGTTCTCATTTTAATTTTCCAAAAATCATGAAGAGAGGATTGCATGTGGACAGCAAAGCGAGCCATAGATTGCATAGAGGCGGTAGAGCCAACCATTGATATGGAGGTGGCAAAGCCAATCATTAAAAAGGCTGAAATAGCAGAGCTAGCCATTTGTTAGTCGTCCGCTATCGTAACACTACTTTGATACTAATTTGTAGGAGCTAGATAGTTGATATGGAAGTAGGAGATCTTGGATTGAGGCAAAAGATTAGTTGTTTTGCAGCAAAATAGAGAAAAGTTTGTAAGGATGGTTGTGGAGAGAAGGAAAAAGGGAAAGAATAGTAAAAGAGAACTTGAATTTTTATTATTTTCTTTCAAACTTCTTGATTACAAATGGGAAGGACCCCTCTTATTTATAGAGGTTCAAGAAGATTCTAAATTCAAGATTCTCTAGATAAGTCCAGATATTTATGATGTAGATATTTTACAGATATTTCTTTGAAACTATTTAGAATCTTGGCCCATGTAAGCTTTTGTCACTTAAACCCATGTGGGCTGTTCTACCATAGCCGATGTGGGCTGCCCAAAAGGAAGTGGATTACTTTCTAGCAAAATTCTTTATGCATCATAGGCGGTGAAGAAAATCTGACGTGGAGTGCATCGCTTTATGTGATTAGTCTATATAGCCATCATTTTTCAACATACATTTAATGCATGTAGTTTCACTTTTTAGTTTGAAAATTTTGAATAACGAAAATATCCTTGCTCTTTGAAAAAAATATGACATCTTATATCCATATTATGACATCCTACGTGCAGGAAGTCATAATTTTGATGTAGAATGTTATAATATGCTATAGGATGTCATAATTTTTTTCGAAGAGCAGGGGTATTTTCATATTCAAAATTTTTAAATAAAAAAACAAAACTATAGACATTAAGTGCATATTAAAAAGTGATTGGATAAAAATATTTTTTTTATATTATGATATCTTAGACCATATTATGACATCCTGCATGCTTGCAGAAAGTCATGATTTGACGTAGGATGTCATAATATACCATAAGAATATAGGATGATATAATTTTTCGAACCATATTATGGCATCCTACATGATGAAAGTCATAATATATCACAGAATATCATAATTTTTTCAAAAAATAGAGATATTTTTGTTATGCAAAATTTTTAAACGAAAAAATAGAACTGTAGGCATGAAATGCGTATTGAAAAGTGATGGCTATGTAGATCAATCATATAAAGTGGTGCACTCCACGTCAGATTTTCTACACCATCTACGATGCATAAAGAATTTCTCTTACTTTCTAACACTCACCCTTCCCTTTCCCTAAACCACTCTTTAATCTCTATAGACAAATCACCTTAGCGTCCTACCCTTCCCAAACCTCCTTCACCCTCCCCATTCCCTAAACCTCTCTGTAGACAAACCACCTTAGCTCCCTCCCCTTGCCAAGCCCAATCTCTCTCCCTCTCTCTTTCTCTCTCACCCTCTCCTTTCCTTAAAATATCTACGCAATAAAAGAGAGAGTTTGGTGTGCTCTGAGAGTTGTACTATTAGAATTCGAGATTTGGTGCATGCATATGTATTTCAAAAATTTTATTTTCTAGACACTGCAATGGAGAATAAGATTAAAACATATTTAATCTGAATTATGCATGCATGAAAATATAAAACTATATGGATCTATCTCATATGTTGAAATTGATATATGCTGAAATTCAGATTATGATTAAATCACATATCTGTTTCGCAATCCTTTTCTTCGAATCTGGATCTGAAAGAGAAGAGGTTCTCTCTTAACTACACAAGCGTCCGGTCTCTACGAGTATCCACTTGGGATCAGTCTGTAACAATCCTCTTTAATTTGACTTTTGGTTCTCTAAAATTCAGTCTGCTGAATCTGAATGAAGCCTGGATCGCGATCAATGTTTGATCTTTCTTCTTGATCTTCTTCTTCTCATTTTCTCTAGAGTTTCTCCTTGCTTTGTGCTGCTATAAAACATCAGCAACCAGCAAATTATGGGACGCCCAACATCTTAGGCATGGAACTCCTTGGGACTCGCGTCCTAAGAAATGGGCGTGTAGAACGCCCAAGAGAAGAGAAAGGGAGAGGAAGAGAGGGCATGGGGAGAGCCTTGGGGCATGAGGGGCTGCTGGTTTGGATGCTCTAGAAAATTTAGGGGAGGTCCCTTTGAATAGACACAAGGATTGAATTCTATTCAATCACATAATACAAATCTTACTTGCATTGGATTTTTTATTAACTTAACTTATCCAACTTACTTTAGGAGACTTTTTAGGTGCCAACAATTAGAGCCCTTGCACCCATAATTAGACACCCCAAAACACACCCAAAAGATGCCCCATAAGAGAACAAAAAGTTCTTTAATCAATAGATACGCCCAACTTGATCAAATCAAGGTGGTGCCAAAAAATAACTATCAAGAGAATTAATTAAGGACTTGCACCCTTAATTAATATGATCCATAACCTTAGACATCCAACAATTGGAGTCTCATGAATCTTATTCATGTAGGTTATTAGCAGATAATTAAGTTAGAATTATCTTATCAAATAAGTAATCCCAACGGAGAGAGAAATTGGATCCAACTATGTGGTAGCAAGGTTATCATTAACCCAATAGATTTCTCTAAACCCAATTGACACTTTATAAGCTCAATTGTTTATTCCAGACCTAATCTCTTTGTTGTGTGACCCCATAGGTTCAATTCTATCTGGTAGTGAGATATACAATGATCTCTATCATTGTATCATTAAAATTCTTTTCAATGGGTCGGAACAATTCCACTTTAACTCGACAAGGATTGTCGATTCAGAACGATTCTAATGAGCTCTCACAATCCACCAGTGACACCTAGCAGTATGTAGTGGCAATCCAGTAAAACTGAAATGAACATCTAGGTATAGTTAACGTGTGATTCAATCCCTCTATTGTGAATCCCGACTAGATGGCAGGTCACGGATAAATCGTCAAACCTCAACATCAGTCATGTGATAGATTCGATTAGCTCAAATCCAGTTGTGACTTCTATGAAAACTCTTTTTCATCAATCACACTACTATGGCCATAGATTCTTGGATTTAGCCTTTCAAATTTTATAGGACACTCCTCTCTATCAAGGTCGATAGATCCTATCTTGATGTACACTCCAGTCCTACAGAGAACCAACTGTCGCCAACATCTACTACAATAGCTCATTGAGATCCATGTTTATGTGTCAGTCAAACTTCAGTAGCTTCACTGCGAGCAGCAATACTATCTCAAATCAAAGGACCAGTCACACAACTACAGCATCGAGACAATCACTGACGATTGAATAGAAATCCAAGTGATCTCTCGTATGGTCACGCTCAGTACTAGTTGTTCTCTAACAACCATCCGCACTCATCGTCTTATGTTTCTACACAGTAGATCAGAGACTCATCTATCCCGAGGGATGCGATTTGTGCACCAGTCTATCTGGATTTATCACCATCCTCATGATGATCTTATGACCGAAAATATTTAAGAATTAAATACATGTCTCTAATTCTCAATATTTTGAGAATATATATCGAAATAAATTTCATGGATGATTTAAGGATACATCGTACTTGAATGAAAATGAAATTCTCTTTTTATTAATCATATCAATATATTAAGTACAAAATTGTGATCTAGAATTATTACAATGTGTCAGATATATTAATTTTTAAGATATATATCTAATATGTATAATATATAATAGAATGATTGATGTCATAAAGAAAGATTAATTATTCTGTGATGCGAAAGATACAACCCAAGCCTGATTGCTAAACTTCGTTTATAGCGACCAACGTGGATGGGTCTTCTCAGGCTATTCGAAGACACCTAAAAATCGAGGGCAAATTGAATAAGGCTTACCTTTTTTTGACCACAGGCAAGCCATCGCTTGCCAGCTGACGATCCTGATAGTGACTCCTGACCAAATCTTTTGATGCCTCTCGTCGATCTACGTCAGTCTATCCATGAAAGATCCAATGGCTGTGATCAAAAGACCCAGTCGTTCTCGCATGAGCATGCCCGAGTGCAATGCGGGAGATCGAAGATACCGTTCTGACTTGTTGACCTTGACATGCCGTATAATTAACTTTGTAACTAGTCAATACCATGTGTAAATAAATACATAAACAAGTTAGTTCCCATTCCCGAAGTAGAGCTATCTCTTCAAACTAGTCTTTCTTCTTCTTACATTATATTATATTTTGGGAGCAGGGTTGCATCTTTCACGTAGGAGAAGGATTCAATTTCCTTCGCACGAGTCGACTGTTGGATCATCCGCTCCAAATTTCATGATTCGCATAGGAGAAGGATTCAATTTCTTTCGCACGGATCGACTGTTGGATCATCCACTCTAAATTTCATGATTCATCACTTTATATAGGTCTCAAAATAATTCATACCGACGGTAAACAATATGGATGAAAAAAATATTTTATCAATATTTTAAATTAAAAAATTTTAATAATTACCTAAGATTTATGCAGAAGTAGTTGTAGTTCAAAATATTGATGTGATATTTTTTATTAATTTAATTAAAATATTTATTAAAATATTTTTTTAATAAAAAAAATTATTGCTATGATAATATCATATCAAATTTATCATAATTTTATAAAAATATTTATATTTTAATGATCATAAATTTAATATGATATCACCTTTGCAATAAAAATCTTCTACCCTCTTGCGCTCAGAGCCTATATTTTGTCCCCGAAGTTGAGCTGCCGCGCTTGCCGTGCGGTCACAGCCTTCCCTCAAAGCCTCCAATCCCCATAGACTTATCATCCCCTTGTATCCCTCGATCCAAAATATTTTATATCCTCCAACCTGCTAACCAGGTCCACCACCCTCTTTCTAAGAGAAGGCTTGCGGTTGGTAGAAACGAGATACCATTATAAATACACCTAGCTTCTATAGACCAAGCATCACCGTTCCCACCCCAACTCCCCTGCTGCATTTAGTTTCTCTTGCTCTATCTCTCCCACTCCCACGAGCTCAAATGTCATTGCCGAGCGACTGCGGCCAGCACGGCGGGTGGTGCAAACGACGTGGCAAGGTCTACCGCATCTTGGCCGGGATCCTGGCCTTCATCATACTGAACCTCCTCATCATCCTCATCATCTGGCTCGCCCTCCGCCCCAGCAAGCCCAAGTTCTACCTCCAGGACGCCTCCGTCTACGCCTTCAACGTCTCCTCCCCGGACAACCTCCTCTCCTCCACCATCCAGGTAACCATCTCAACCCACAACCCCAACGCCCGCGTCGGCATCTACTACGACCGCGTCGACGTCTTCGCCTCCTATAAGTACCAGCAGATCACCCCCGCCACCACCGTCCCTCCCTTTTACCAGGGCCAGAACGACATCGACCTCTGGTCACCGTACCTCTACGCCGTCTCCGTCCCAGTGGCGCCCCACCTCGCCGAGGCCATCTCCCAGGATCAGTCGTCCGGCTTCCTCCTCGTCCACGTCAAGATCGAGGGCCGGATCCGGTGGAAGATGGGTTCCTGGGTCTCCGGTCACTACGACCTCTTCGTCACCTGCCCGGCCTTTCTTTCTTCCCAGTCCGGGAAGGGCGTCGGCGACCTGCCGGTCATCAAGTTCCAGCAGATCTCCACGTGTAGCGTCGACGTATGATAATATTTATGTTTCTCGTTTTCTGAAACGGTGTGGAATTGCTGGGGTTGGACGATGAGAGATGAGGGTAAGATTTCGTTCACGTGTATTCATGTAATTGCATGTTAATTGTGAAATTATGTCATGGGGATTGTCTAATTATGATTTCCTGGACGCAGACTACGTGATTCCTTCATTTCCCATTTAAAATAAAAAAAATCTGGAATGCACATGCAACATCCCAGCGTAATTGCTACGGTAGTTCAGATTATATCTTTTACGGAAAGAACCATTCATCTTCTTTACATCAACCATTGGATTGCGCAAAAAACCACTCCAACATAACCCCCCCAAAAAAAAAGGGAAGAGAGAGAAGAAGAAGGAGGAGAAGAAGAAGAAGGCTCAAGAGTATTTTGAGAACAAGATGCGATCCATGGTGCAAAAAAAATATCAATTATTTTTTTATTAAAAAACACATCCAGAACCCAATGGCTGCACTTCGTTTGTCGCGACCAATGTGGATGGGCCTTCTAGGGCTATGTGAAGACACATAAAAATTGACTGCAAATTATCTAGATTATAACAGGACAATTTTTCACACCCCTCATCTGCGCTACGTAATTGCTCCAAGTCCAGGGAAGTTGGTTTAAAATGTAAACAGATTCTCTACCAAATTCTTTTGGGTCTATTAAAACTTACCATGTGCTTAAGCTATATGAGCTTGCAACAAGTTGGAAATAAAAATTTCTTTGCCCTAACAGAGTTTTGGTCTGTTTCCCAAACGAATGTAAAAAAAAGCCACGTAAGGTCGGCCAGCTCCGTCTTGCCCATGCTATTTCAGTGCTAATGATGGCTGATACCTAGATAAGAGATCCTGAGACCAAGATTTCAAAACACATAAAAGACACCTATCTTTTTGAAATGGAATTGCATCACAAAGGCGAGGAGCTAAGAGTATATGTATCCACCTATATATCGGCCATCTCAAGCAATAAAGGTTAAAGAATGTCTACAAAAAGGAGAAGAAAGAAAAAAAAGGGAGGAGAACGCACCGAGTAGTGGCTTATCTTTGTCAAAGTGGTGTCTATTGATGCGATTATGACTCCAAATGATCTCTAAGATGCTCTTGAGATGCAAGAGACACACAATAAATTTAATGATATTTTGATTCGATGGTATAGCTAGGTAGGGAACATGTTCACAATCAACATTTCTGGCTTGATGACGCTTCGTCTCATGTATGTTTCATCACTTGATAGCACGAATAATCATGGGAACAATGCTAGCTTTTCGGATTCGAACAATAACTGCACAAGATTCGCAGGCTTGGCATGAAGGCTTAAGCAGGTTCGCTTTCTGGTTGGGTCAGACTGCATGGGGTTGGAATGGGTACTTGATTGGTTGGGGTGTTTTAGGCTTAGCCCGTAGCCGGGCCGAAGTTGCACAATATGGACATGTATTCTCTCTTGTTGGTCTCTGATCAAGGTTTTTGTATATGATTTGTGGCACTAAACTTGTACCAAAATTAGATGTCGGTTTGCTCTCTTTTTGAGGAATATCCATGATTGAACTGAGGTCCTCCTATAAATCTGATTTGGATTGTTTTACATCTCCTTCTAATTCTATGTAATTTTGAATATTCATTTCTTATATCATGAAATGAAGTTATGGGGAACACATTTTTGTCTAAAAAAAAGTATTATCATTGGAATACATTACATTTATTCTTTGCGTGAGACCTATGACCCAGTAAACCATAAAGGTAAAAACCTTAAAAAAAAAAAAAAGGCTTTTAATATTTATTTATATGATTTTCCATGACACAAGAATCTGCTAGCTTACTTTAATAGACCTTTTGACTTGCTACAAAACAAAGGAATACAAGATGTGTAAGTAATTACTTCGTTCATTGACATGCTTGGTGGTCCAATACTACTCCATAATTTGCAATTAACCTTTGATTGAATAAGATATCATTTGAGTTATATAAACATAATCTAATTCTGCAATAAATTAAATAAAAAGATGCAAACTTTCCTCCAAGAAAAAAGGGAAAAAAAAATACACGTAAGCTTATTCTTGTAGATTTAAAAAGGTCTATTAAATATCGACCAAGATGAATAAAAGAAAGAATTGAAATAGGCTCTAGAAAGTTTCATATTAGAAAAACTATATACTTACTTGTTATGAATAGTCAAAAAAAAAATACATTTCTATTATTATAATGCAAAAGACCTTGTGCAAGGATGCATTGCTTTTCCGAATCAATCGCTACGATGTTGATAGCTTGTTGAGAAGGTTGATGAAGGCCTTGGTGGTTTCATCACTAAGTTATGTGGTGACCACCTAGGGCCCTTTTGGACCTTTGGTTATCAGTAGGCAATCGCGCGAATACTTCGTGGGGCCTAATATTTTTATCTTCCTGAGAAATATTTTGTGCACTGGGGCGGTGTAAAAAATCTAATGTCGCAATTTTTTATATGATCGATCCACATAATCATACTTTTCAATGCTCATTAAATATATTTATTAAATATTTATAATTTTATTTTTTGATTTAAAATTTTGAATGATAAAAATATTTTTCTGTTCTGAAAAATTATGTCATCCGGTGATTTAAAACATAATATAATTTTTTAAAAATAAAAAATATAAAAGAGAAAAATATTTTTATCATTAAAAATTATCAAATTAAAATGATAATTTTTAATGATAAAAAAATCGTTCTCCTCTCATGACTTTTTATTTTCAGAAAACAATAATAGGCTTCAGAATGTCGTCAAAAGATGTGAGACTATAGGGTATTATAATTTTTTTAAAATAATAAAATATTTTAAATCAAAAAAATAGATCTGTAAGCATTTAATGAGTGTATTAATGGATGTTGGAAAGTGTAGTCACGCAGACCAATAGGAACGGGCACAAAGAATTTCTCTTATCTTTTTAGGCAACCCCAGGACAAAAGCCCAACAGTGCTATCTGGGCCATGCTGCGCTACTATGATAATCATGAGCCGGACTAGATAGAAAATATGATATTTTAAATAAATTTTGTTTGAAATTTAATTAAAAATAAATATAGTTTAAGCCCCAGGCTTGGTCTATGATCTGCTCTACAGTCAAATTTAACAACTTCAAGCCTGAAAGCATCTCTTCAAAATGCTAATGGGCCACCGATCAAATGTCAACACTACGTTCAAAGAAAAAAATCAAACTTTTGCAATTCTATGAACAAAACTAGTTGATTCCAATCTCAGGGAGGACCATGGTAAATAGTAACGCATATTGGGATTACGCAAGTTTGGGTATCCAATTGAGTCAGAGACGGATCCAACCAAACCAGCGCATTTCCAAACCTCGTTCTTTTCCTTTTACCTCTTTCTTATTGTATGTTAATTTATTTTACTTTATTATATTTTATTTCATTCCTGTGAAACCTTGCTGATGCCTCCCGAGCTAGTTTTTTCTGTAGGTGGACAAGATCAAGCATTCAGCCAAGTCTTAACGCGTTATCCACACGCTTTGGCCCATTTCCACAACAAAAGCTTCGGACTTGATTCGAAGCTTCCTCACTCCTCACCCTCCCTTTTCCCTAAACCACTCTTTCATTGACAAACCACCTTAGCTTCCTACCCTTTCCTAATCCCAAACATCCACACCTCTCACCCTCCCCTTTCCCTGAAGCTCTCTATAGACAAACCACCTTAGCTCCATTCCCTTCCCAAACCCAACCTCTCTCTCTTTCCTCTCACCCTCCCCTTTCCCTAAACCTCTCTCTTTATAGATAAACCACCTTAGCTCCCTCCCCTTCCCAAACCCAAACCCCCCTCCCCAAGAAAACCACGAAATAGAAGGAAAAAAAAGAGAAAACAGTCCTCACCAAATGGCTTATCGAAACGAAGAAAGGACAAACAGTGGGTCGTGCTGCCTCTGTAAAGCCCTCTTCAAACTCTTCGTTTTTGTGGGCCTTTCGATCTTCTCCTTCTGGCTCATATTCCGCCCCCACAGGTTCAAGGCCTACATCACCACCGCTTCTCTGTCCCGCTTTGACCTCGCCGCCGACGAATCCAGCCTACAATACAACCTCTCTCTCGACCTCAACATTCGCAACCCCAACCGGAGGATCGGCATCTACTACGACCGCATCGAGGCCACCGCCTCATACAACGGATCGCAGCTAAACACCACCCCACTCCCCACCTTCTACCAGCATACCAAGAACACCACCGTGCTGCACCCGGCCTTCGATGGCCGGTCGCCGGCCCTTCCAACGGCGGCCGCCACCTTTAAGAGGGAGAAGGGTGAGGGATTCTTCTACATAGAGGTAAAGGGCTACGCTAAGATCCGGTTGAAGGTTTGGTTCATCAAGACCCGGCATATCAAGACCCGGATTCAGTGCATGGTGAAGATTCCGGCGCCGGGGAGCTCCGAACCGTTTGAAGACACCAAGTGCCATGTGCGCTACTGATGGCCCTGTGATGTGGATTTTTTTTTTTTTGATGGATTCCTTAATTGTTATCGTTAGTGGTATTAGTTTTTGTTTTATGGCATTTTATGTATTTTTTTTTTTTTTTCCCCCCTGCGATGCGGTTTTCCTGGAAGTAGACGCGTGATGGCTTTGTACGAATTGATAAATATTGACTCAACGGAGTCGTCTTAGTGACCTAGTTCTAGTCCATGTGGCTGGTGAAGGAGGGTTACTTGGTGACGGCACTACAGGCACATCCATCCTCGCTGAGAGGTTAGCCAATTAAAGACCGCCACGTTGCCATATTACGTTACATATATTCTCCTACCCCAAGTGCCAAGAGCTAATCATTTTTCTCCAACCTAAGTGCTCCCAAAGATAAAAAGAGTGAAGTGCCCTTTCAATGACCAGAACTATGGGTGCTCGCCAACAAAGAAAGATTCTTTTCTTTCACTTGAGCCAAAACATGCTAAAATATTGATTTCAATTATTGATCCCATGTTTTTCCTAACATTGATTGAATACGCCTTTTCCTCTAAAAAGTCCACAAAGGGTGAAGATTAGGTGGCTATAGACAAGCTTTTAAAGTAGTCCATATCCACTTAGTAAATGATCATCTAATAAAAATGTGAAAAATACACTCCACATTATACAAACAATGAAGGCAGCCTATACTTACGGTCTATCCCTTCTTAACAAGGACTTCACTTATATATGATTTATTCTTCAAGGTCTCAATCTTCTCTAGAATTGCTGTCTTTTAGATGACTTTATAATAAAGAGCAAATAAATTCATCATCATTAAGAAATTCATAGTAAGAGTGAACTATGAAAGAGCCATGCTATATTAGCTTTTAGACGGCAATATTAGCAATTTGTGATGGTCTGATCATGGAAAGGAGATCTAGCTTGATTTGCAATTGAGATGTTTGGAGCTAGGATAAAAGTCTATGAAGAGAAATTTTTCACAAAAGCATTCTTCAACTTCATTGGGAAACAATAGATACATCCTCTTTTAGTACATAAGAATATGCAAGTCATCAAAAGGATGCACAAAAGTTATGGTATTAACCCAAGTATCCTCCTAAAATCCAGTATGATTACCATTCTACACTCGAAGCATGTGCAATTTCAAAAGGCTAAGGGGCTCTTACAGATATTCTTCTAAATGGAAGATAGTTTAACAACGCTATTTCTACCAATCTAGTTCCTCCAAAAAGATCCAATACCAGCCAATAATTTCTATACCCATTTAGTTAATAGTGCTAAGTTCATTCTTTTAATGTTGTTTATATCAAGTCCTACTTCCTGTTTAGATCCACAGACTATGCTCCAATTCACAAAATAGTTAAAGCTATTTACACTCTCTTGTTCTTTCCAAAGAAAAGCTCTCTTCATCTAATCAATCCTATTGGCAATCCACTTTGGCAGTTAACTTTGCCGATATTGCTGGTGCTACAGAGGCATTTAGATCAGTAGAAATGTTTTTGAAACTAGGAATATCAATGAGGATTAACTTTAGGAACATTATATTTATGATATTTTTCTAAAAAAAGGTATGTAATTTTTTTAATTGAATCTTTCTTTAACAATCTAACCGGCAATGCCGCTTCTTTCCCTCAAAAAAAATAAAATAAAAATAAAAATAAAAATAAAAATAATCAAGCTGTCAAAACAATAAAGGATGATTATTTTTAAGTTCTTAGAAAACAATATTGAGTACTCAAAGGCTACAAGCATGAGAAATTCTAATTAAATTTTTTTTCAAATACCTTTAAATCTTGCACGTGAAGCATGGTGAAACCCCATGGGAGCTCTGGTGCTGGCAGCATCTCTCCCTTTAAATCTTCTCGCTGACCACTGCAGCCACTCTCCCCGCAACCCTCCGCTTGCATTGGCAGCAGTGAGCCGATACTTATCTTCAATTTCTTATGACCAACAATCGCAAGTGAATTTCCTGCTTTTCTCGGTCTCTTTTGTTTCCTCTTTTCTTTTCTTTGGTGGGCATCAGGACTTACATGGGTGCGAGTTAATGGGACTGGGCCAGGCCATCTTATTGGACGTGGCCTTTATAGGACGGCCTGGCTTAGAGTGGGCCCTTGTTCCGGATTGGACCTCAAAAGTTAGGCCCATAAGTTTTGCGCCTGATCCCAGCCTGTCCGGGGCCCTTGGTCCATTCATCTTAAATGAGCCCTAATCTCGACGGGCTAGCCGGACCTGAGCTAAGCCTATGTGGAGCCAGTTGTATATATTTTTTTTCCGTACTTGTTTTTTCGGTACATTCCAATTGTATATTTTCAGGACAGGTGCGAAGTGCTGCTTTCATGTGTGGGGTCTTGTCTAAAATACTTTAGAATGGATAAAATCTTGTTGTCTTCATCCTGCCACTGTTCTGTCTTGGTACTTGTATTGTTTTCTCCGTTATTTAACCCTGCAAGAAGCACTGTACTTGTAGATTTGGCAGCCGGCCTTGAAAGTTCAAATAAGATCCGTCCATTTCCCTAGTTTGAGCCTTCATTCTTGAATCTTCCATTTGTTTTAAAGTAGCCTCTATGGAACCATACGTTGAAGCAGAATAACAATTAATAGCTGCTAGTCAGCATTGGCTTGCAAGATTATGCATCAGAAACCGCACTAAATTTTGTGCAACTCACTCCCTTAGCCATCGTAATTGTGAGTCCTAGTATACAAGATTGTTTTAGCTTCAGCTGTGTCAAGGACTTGTTCACCTAGCTATTGATTATAATTAGCATCAGCAGAAGCAAGCATGTGATGAGTGCGGTTGGGTTATATGCATCTTGCCCAATGAAAGCCTTGTAGAAGGGACAGTCTTGGTTGCACTGCGACCCAGTGCATGTGCATGTCGAGATTCGTTCTCAATTAAGGTGGTTGATGGATGGAGATTCGTGCCGATATATATATCTCGTCTCACCAGTGCATGACAAATGGGTCACCATGCCCTGCTCCTAATTGTTTTCGACCTGGCCCAGTCCAGGTCAGAGGTTGCATATTTCCATTTTCTTAGGGCGAGCAAGCTGCATCCATTTCGGCAATAGAAAAGCCATATACCAATTGCTATAACCCTCAGATATTATAATCCTCCCATCATTCACAAAAGATATGCTTTAGCTTCCGAAAACAATAGCAAGAATTGGCACCGTCGCCCTACGTGAGGCCGGCCATGTTAGGAGATTGCAATTAGGGGTTCCACATATCCTTCTATTTAATGTAGATAAAGCTAAAGCCACAAACAATAGGAAAGGGCCCCATAAACATGATAGGGTCCCCTATGGTTGGCCGTTTGCCTCGGGATGCATGGCTTCCTTCTCTTACGTCCTGATCATTTGGCTCTCACCAAGGACCTCTCTTTCTCTTTCTTACAAACTAAACAAATTAACCATCCACCACCCAAAAGCTTTTGTAGCTCAGCGATGAATGCTATTGCCCACAGCTGCTCCATCATCCCCATATGATACAAAAAGCCTTCCCCTCCTCCCTTGAGACGCTCTCGTAAGACAACGACCCATCATCCACCAAAAGCATCATCATTCTCATTCTTCATGCCATGCATGCATCTACTTCCTCTCCTCATCCTTTTTGACCGGTCCTGTTCCACCTCCTGTGGAACTCGAGCTTAAAAAAAGAACAAAGAATAGAAAAGAAAGAGAGTAGCACATGGATTGGCTTCTCTGGCCTCCTCCCTAGAACTGAAGGATCACATAAAGTAGGATCCATCACCTCGGATCCCCCAATGATCCCTTTCAAATGATGAAATGGACTCAGAGACATGGATGTGCGGATCGGATAGACTGGCAAACAATGTGGATCGTAGGGCTTCCCGATCCGAGAATTCGCTTACTTCCATGCAAGCAGTCTCACATGAAAAGAGGGTTGGGGGAGGAGAAAAGGAAAAGGGTGGGATGGTGACCCTTGGTAAAAGAGACCAATGCAAGCTTGCCTTTCTTAAAGTCTGCAAAAGCTTGGAGGTGTGGAAACTTTGTCTCCAAGCCTCGTATTATCTTTTGTGGATGCCACTGGCCTCTCCTTTGTTGTGGGGTTTTGAGGAAAAAAGACCGAAGGTTTGGCAGCTTGTCTTGTTATAGACTAAGTTACGAAGGGAGAGATGCAAGTTAAACTTTGCTAGGTAGTGAACAAATAGACTTTATGTGCATAATTCCAAAGCTGTAAGATTTCTGGTTTTTAAAGAGCATCCGTATCTTTGATTTGTCTTTGAATAGCTCATGAGCAGTCTTATTGAGGATGATTGCCACGTGCCAGTTGGATTATATTTTATGCTAATTTAAAAAATACATGCATTACCAAAGCCACCCCAAGCTTAGGTACGTTGGTATTAGAATTAAGGCATTTAAGTTGGTGGATCAAAGGCTCGCCAAAAGCATATATCTTAGTCATCCTAGTCATTTCTTGCCTTGTTAAGTGACAAATCCGGCGAAAGGTTTCATCAGATTTGCTATGATGTTTCCTTCCAAATGGTTTTTTTTCCTCTGCTAAGTTTTCCTTTTTGATGCAGTGTTGTGAAGTTTGTCCATCACATCATTCGTCATGCAGGCTTTTCTGTATTGTAATTCCTACTATCTTAATACGCTTGCTCCTATGTATGGTGATAAATCCTGACTCATGACATAGGTGCATGTCATTGTCTAGTATGTTAACAGTTCCTCTCTAGATAAAGTGGATGACACTGTCAAAAGTAATAAGAATTCTAGGTAAACATTCAATTAAGTGTTCAGCCATGCATGCTCTTATATGTATGCATGTATGTATGTATATGTGTGTGTGTGTCAGGTTGACTCGGTCAACAGAGCAGGGAGAGTCCCGCGACTCTCCCCTTTCCGTTTCTGCCCACGAATGTGGTGGGGGCGGTTATGGAAACCCCTCCCACATGTAGGATTTTTTCCATTTATGTGGTGGGGGCGGTTATGGAAACCCCCCCCCCCCCACGTGGAATTTTTGTTTAAGATCTTCTTTCTCTCGTTTTGCTAAAAAAATTCATGAGAGAGAATCAGAAAAATAGAGAGATTGAGAGCTTCTCTTTGATGTACTATTGATTCTCACATAGTGAAAATTCCTCGCCTCCGCCCGTGGACTAGAAGTATCATTTTGATCTCCGAATCACGTAAATCTGTGTGTTCTTCTTCTTTCCTAAATTTCTTTTTGTTCTGTGTTGGAGGTGTGATTCTGATGTCCGTTCGTGCCAGTAGCATTATTATTTGTATTTGTGTGCAAATTTATCCCAACAGTGTGTGTATAGGTGTCCTCAACGCATATACTGACATTTAATTTATAGCTTCTCTTTCTGGTTGGACCCTATATTGTGGTGCTAGTTCCCAAGCCACAAACAAATTTGAAGTGCTTCATACAGGCACCAATCCAAATTGGATGCCCCAAGTGAAAACTAACAGCTGGATTTCTAACCAAGCTTATAATGTGCAGCGTAGCTATCGTTGTGAATGATATTTGCCTTGAGGTCTTAAAAAGGATAAAGGAAGAAAGACAAGTACCAACAAGAAGCTCCATTATCTCCAAAAGACACTGCATTAATCCTTGTAGAGAAAGATATATGATTTAAGCTCAAAAGTACCGAGCATCCTCGCTTTTGAGTTCATTAAGTTTGGGAGGGATCGAGATGCTTTCAAGGAAAGAAATGTTCAAGGTGAAGTCTGTTGGTTCTTGCAGAGTTAGGGAGTGTTGGTCTAATGAGTGTGTTTCTCATCCAATGCCACTAATTAATCATATTACAAGGTCTTTCTTCTTTACCTCTATTATTTTTCAAATACCACCATCGCATTAGTGACGTCTCTCTTTATATCAAGGGCAGAGCTCGAGGGCATGTCTCTCATGTTACCATGAAGGCCACTAAGAGAAAAGGATTATTCTAGCCAATGAAATATAAAAAATATTCCAATAGATCCTTTTGTCAATCTAGGATGTAACCTAGATTTGGACTAGAGTAAGTGCCAAAGAAGGTGGTATCATCCAATTAATTAATTAGGTTACGCGATCCAGAGCAGATGAATCTTTTTCTCTCCACATAGGGCCCCTCGTCAACTTAGTGCACTTCAGAAAGGCTCCCACAAGCTAACATAGCAATGAACATGTCCAAAACCTAGAAAACCGAAGAAGGTTTTTGCTAGAAATAAGTGGCATATTCTTATTTATAATACAACAGTTCATCAAAGAAGACAATCTAGAATGACTGATTCTTAGTTTATTTTGTATTAATGACTCCAATTGAAAGCTTTTAATAAACAAACAAAGATTATCCTTACAGCACTACAAGCCTCCCATCAATGGAGGCCCTAGTGAGGCATCTAGCATGTATCATCAACTAATTTTAGAAAACGTGTTACGGATGGTATTGATAGAGGGCATCTAACAAGGTGGACCTAAGGAGTTGGAGCACTTGGGAAAAAAATGAATTCAATACAACTACGAAAAGCATAGTTCAATGCATGTTTGAATGCATGGACTACGCTGCAAAGTTCCAATCAAAGGAAACTTATCATAACAAGAATCTAATCTGAGCTGGAAACTCAGACACATGGGCCATTCTGAAAGTAAAATTTATACATAGGACCTAACATGATAATGTCTCGGTATGATTGCTGTCTAATTTGGCTGTAGCTAGAGACTCGAGTCTGACGCGTGTTAGTCTTATCTGCATATATATGGACCTCGCTGTATCCATTAGTAAGTCAAATTCAATTTGATGCTTGGTTTCAGTAAATTCCACAAAGATTCTAGGGTGAACACTACAAAATTTGATTTGGTGTGAACTATATCTAGCTTTTGCTGACTGCTGGTCTTACTAATGGAAGTATTGCCATTAAAGTAGAGATCCTTTATCTGAATCAATGTAAGGTTGGGGTGTAACATAGAGAATAAAAAATTACAAGATACCTTTTAATGAGTTTTTAAACCTTGGTTCATCCAAAGGGTTGCTTTCAGCTTACCAATAACGCAAAAAATAGCTTGTTGGTGCATTGCGGTGGCTTAGAAAATTTCTTTGTTTCACAGAAAGTGCAAGGACCATGCCCTATTCTTTCATTCAATCCTTTGATTTCCTCGGTAAGCTTCCAAACAGAAGTCTATCTTTTTATACGTACCCAAGATAAGAGCAAATGTTCAGAGACCGTCACTACAGCAAAAAAGGCTTTTGACTGCATATTTCTGATCACATAATTTCTTATTTTATATATGCTTGTTTCTTTGACTATATTCTAGCATGGACACTGTTATTTTTTAATAAGTATCCATTTTAAATAAAAAAAAGTAAAATGTCACTATAATTTTTTATTTTACATCATATAATTACTTGAAGTGCAAGGAATCAGAAAGGTATTTAACTAATATAGCACTAAATAATTTCATAATTAGTCTGATTTGGAGATTACACTTGAATCTTAACCTGTTAATCATTGCTTCACGCATTCCCTCTATACTTTTGAAATCATCCTAAAATCAATATTTTCGATGTATAAGATAATCCTACTCTCCCTTTTCTTTCAAAAATATTTAGGATGGTGATCGATGATTGAACAGCCAGTAGGCAGGCATTTTCAATATCTCTTTGGCACATTTGGAAGGTTGAACATCATCCTCAACCTTTAGCATTTTGATTAGTCCAGCAATCTCTTCGGCCCACACTAGTATGATGCCCCCTCTTGGCAATGACAGTATGGCTGCTCAAATATGCAAGCAACATCCAGTTGAATCTTTTCTCCAGAGGCAAGCTATACTATAATACTAAATTATAGTTATGTAAAGAATATAATATATTAAATTATTATAATATTTATGTTATGCTATTTACAATACTAAATTATAGTCATGTAAAGAATATAATATATTAAATTATTATAATATTTATGTTATGATATTTATAATACTAAATTATAGCTATGTAAAGAATATAATATATTAAATTATTACAATATTTGTGGTATGCTATTTAAAGAATATGATGTACTATAATATTATAATATATAATATATAGTATTATTTTTTAATTAACATATTAATACTATTTAGTTAAAAATATGCTGCAATACTACAATATTATAATATATATATAATATAACGTATAAATATTTTTTTAATATCATATTATAATAGGTCAAGCTTAGTTTCGCTATTTCACGAAAATTGGATATTTCATTCCAACTTCAAAATTTTTTTGATAGAAAATTATATGACTAAAGAGAATTTGCCATAAATTACTACCATAGCTAAACCACCTCCATGGTAAAGTCTTATTTATCCCCATTTTTCTTGTGCTTCTACCAAATGCCACTGAACTCTCCTCTCATTGGCTTAAAAGTTTGTGCAAACAACTTCCAAATGTATTCGGCACTATAAATACAACTCTAATTCTACAATTTCTGTATATAAAACACTGCAAATTAAACATATATGGCAATGTTGAATTATCATTGATATAAAAATAATATTCAATAAGTTTAGAGGGGTGGTTGAAAATAAAAGTAGGCTCACCACTGGTCATGGATGAGAAGGTTGGAATTTAATTAGTAGGTGTCAGCAGATTCTATGCGTACTCAGGCTAAAGATGTAGGAATTTTCAAGTAGCTTCAGTGGTAGCTTTTTGTAATTGGCTGAAGGAATATATCGGCTGAAGGAATATATCTTTTTCTCACTGTTTGTCCAATCAAATCATCTTTAGTTAACGGCTCAAAACATGCAAGTCCGGAACCTGCTCTCAAAAGTCACGTACGTACCCGGTTTGCGTACATTACCAGGTCCCCCTGCCACGTGCCAAAAGGATTGGTGCAGGCAGTCCCCTCCACCGCATGCCATGTGGCCAAAACGATCAGCACGACAGGGCTTGATATAAACCACCAATCCTCGGACTCGAAGCTTTTTCTGTTACCGGGTTTGGGTTCCAACGCATGCAGCCTTTTTTTTTTTTTTTTCCCCGAAAAAAATGAAAAGAGAGACTGGGATAGCTATCCGATTTTTATCGAAGATTAGAAAAAATTATGGAAGATATGATAGAAGATTTAGTTATATTATAGCTGACATATAGAATAGGGTAAAAAAAAAATTGAAAAGAAAGAATCAGACATCTAATATGTTAGTCTTCATGACAAATTTTAGGAATATTTCTATTCTTTACCCAACTACTTTCAAATTTTGAAAGAAGACGATGATCACATAATGTAGATCAATTATTGAAAATATGAAGTCTTTCTAAGATTACGGTTGCAACAAATGGATGTTTGTTCAAAAAAATTTTTGAAATTGATATATTTTTGCACATGTAATAGTACAGCATGCGGTAGATGTGCTTGAAGAATAAGTTTTCAATCTAGCATTATATGGGATTGAAAAACTTCATATGTTTCTTTATTTTATTTGGGGGGTGACAGAAAGAGGAGCTCTCTACACCTAAACGAAGGAGAATACTCTCTGCATCCATTGTAATGTATTGAATTAGAGCAGGAAGAAAATCCCCATGCCAAACTTATAGATCTTGACCGGAGCTTAAGTGTACTAGATAATCTGCCAATTCTCATCTGATTATAAAATTCCTAATGCAAGCTATAAGGATTTTCTATAGCAGAAATTCTTGAGGATCCAAGCTTCAAAGAGGTTAGGCATGCAAGTTTGAATCCAAGCCCAATGCAGCATGATTTGGACTCAAAAAACAAAACATTTTGTCACTAAGCCCATTTTGTAGCTATAAATATATAACCATGATCATAACTATCCAATGTTTCCCTAACTATTTGAGGCTAGTTTTATGGATCTTTATTATATTTTGTGACCGAATGTTAACTTGACATCAACCCTCCACTTTTTTCATCTAGGCTTCGAACAAGCCATGGCAATATTTTCACAGATCTAGGTATGATTCTAAATTCTAGAGAAACAAAAGTTTGGTAAGACTAGACTGCATTTGTTTGCATATGACTAGAGTAGCATTGAAAAATTTGGCTTTAGCGTAGGCAGTTAAGACAAATTGCTTGTCAAACCAAAGGGATAATGGGTTAGGTTTAAGTCCATTTCTGAGACCTACAACCAATCTGAATACAATTTGGCTCGCATTTCTAATAAAAAGCTATGTCGTCATGGAGCTCACTTTCTTAAGCATTACATGTAAATGAAACAAGGACTTCAAGACTTTATTTGTGAATAAACAATGTTATAATGACAAATTTGTGCAAAATAATCCGAGAAAGCCTCTAAAGTTGTGTCACGTTTATAGTGGTCATTATCTGTCAGAGTTGAAGTATTTTGACTGCCACCTACTTCGTCCATAACTTTATATATTTGCAAATATGCCACATGATCAAGAGAGAAATTGACGACATCATGAATTGGAAAATTGAGATTTCTGTGAACATGGGAATAGTTTGATCCTGCTTCACATCCTACATAGCATCCCTCACCAAAATGCAAGCATCAACAACGTGAGTTGATATCAGTTCTTTGGCATGTCCCCCCCACATGGAAAGGATCCAAAATATGAAGCTCAACAGTGGCATCTCTAATATTATTAATAATAAAAATTTTTGGTCTTCTCTCCAATGGGTAATGAGAGCTCAGATTCACAAAAGGATCTTTCATAGCATTCAAATTATTCATGTAAGATCTAAATCATTGAGGGGCTATGTGAAAAAAGCTCTTTAGAATGATACCAAACTATGGATCCATCATGTCTCATGGCATCTTTCTTTGCCTTTTTCTTTCGAGACTCAGACAGCAGGAAGAAGAATAACGGGATTCCCGAAAATTCCCCCCTCACATCGCACCAATTAAACAACCATTACTTTTCGCTGCTGCTGATCTCTCTGTTCCCATTTTCCGGGTTTGCGTGTTGCTCACACTTTTTATCATCCCTAATACATTGGTCATCAGTCAATTCAGTTCAGCCATCACTTTTTTAACCCCCTTTTTTAAATCAGAAAGTAGGCTCTGTGATGGCAACGACTCTTCGTAATTTGTATAGCTATCCAGTATATATTAAATAAAAATATTGAAATAAGATTAAGAAAAACTCATAGAGAAGTTGCATAGTTGATTCATCCTCACCATCATCATAATAATTATCATATGAATATTGATATTAGTATTAATATTAATATTGATATTGATATCAATATTAATAATATAATATCCTTCTTCCTCCCTCGACTGACAACTACACTGTCAACAATTGGCTATGAGAAAGAGGAGGCACACAAGTACTTACACAGACAATGTAATCTTGTAACGTGCGATTTCTGTGTGGCCGTACCACTGCTTACATCAAAGGAACTAAATCCTTTATTCCTATGTGGGGAGTCTCGATCGCAACGTGTCATGGATTGATTGGATCTTCCTACTTTCCGCGTAGGTTATTACTTTGCAACAGATTCTTGCTCAAAATAATCTAATTGCCATCACGAGCCAATTAATAAATCTGTTTTAACTCATTTTCACACTACGATGCCACTTTAGTCTTAAATACTATAAGCTGGCATGGTCTTATGAGCAATTAATCCTTCTTCATTGCATGGCTGCACCTCCGTGAGACTTCACATTCTGGATTTTAAAGATTTATTCTTTTTTCTTTCTAGAAAAAAGAAACATGATGGGGAGCACCACCAGTAGAATTACACAGCCCAGAAATCCAGAAGAAGAAAAAAAAAAATCTAAAAATCTAGAAAAATACTTTCCAAATTTCCAATATAAGACCTACTTCAAAATGGTGGGGCCGGGGGGTGAAACCACTGAACTGTAGCACAATTACTATTGATAAACAAGCTAAATTTATGATTCAATTTTTATACTTTGAATTATATAATTTAGAATATTCAAATCCATCGGAAGATGCTAGTAAATTAGCTTGTTCCATTAAATTCACTATTGGAACAGTTTTGTTTTCTCGAGCAATGCATTGGGATGCTTTCTTTTATATATATATATATATTCCAGACCTTTTCTTCTGTTCCTACTATTTTCAAAATCTATAATTGTTACCTTGCCAAAAACTCGAATCTCATGAAATGAAACCAGACATAGATCATCTACTAAAATTTGTTACAATTTATAAGAGCAAAGCAATGTTATTACCTTTCAATATCGTGGTAATTAAGTTTTCCTCTCTCATTGATGTTAAATGTCATCCAAATTTTATCTATCTTGTCTATTTTGACAAATGCTGTAATTAATAAATATAAACATAATAACTCATCAATGCAAAAACTAATATAAACATCAAAAGCTGACGATTCCCCCTGTCAGTATTATGCTCCTTTATAGGGAAAAAAATAGAATTCCATGAAAAGTTTCAAGTTAGGTGTGAGCATACGAGCAAGAGGATATATGCTCTTAGTGCAGTGGAAATTTGCAGTCAAAGGAACAAACCAACCACGAAGACCGAGGAGGTCATGCAACCATACCGAGCCAAATCTGGTGAAGTGGATGATAAGTACACGTTAAGTTGCATGCACATGCAAAGCATGCAGAATACTCTGTCACAGATCTCCTAAGATGACACCTATGATTTGTCCCATCACGCCTCAAAATACGAACGGAATTTGGTGTTTTCTACGATCAAAAGATGAACCTGCCATCTGGTACTAAAGGGTACTCTAGTTTTCTTACAAAAAAAGTATATATATATATTCTAGATTTGTAAAATCTCAAAAACGGAGGATATTACGGTCTCCCTAATCCCTCGGGAATACAACCGTATCTCTGTACTCCCTCCTTTTCAAATTAACACGTATATTCTTTTTCTTAAAATACGTGCATCAAAAGCATCAATCAGCGGGGGAAAAGGAGGATAAATGGAAATATAGTTTTGTTCTCCTTTTCCCGTGTTACGCTTATCATTTGTGCATGGGCAAAAACTACGTAGCCTTCCTTGTTCATTTGGTCCTTGGTTGTGGGTCCTCTATTGCAATTTATATGTATTTGATATTAGATTTATTTCCAGACTTACTATTATCATTTGTTGCCTATTTTAAATGTTTTTGCCTTTTTTTTCCCCTCTTTATTTAAGCCAATATATACTCCGTGCAACACTAGAATACCAGCCTGTCTTGTTCCACTTGATGGGAGAGGAGAGGTGGGGCATCTTTACTTGAAAGAAAGCGAGATTTAACTTCACCGAGTCTCTGTGTGTAGATGGGTGGGTGTGAGAAGGAGCGAATGGTTTTTGGTTTTGTTGAGTGGGGTGGCAAGTTGCTGAAGCTTCACCCTTTTTAAGATTGGAAAAAAAAAAAAAAAGTGATGAAAAAGTGAGGGAGAATATATTAATGTTGGGATTTCGAAAAGAACGGATAGGCATGTAAGAGGTGAGTAATTTCCCCGTCTTTGTGATCCATATTTGACATATCTATTAATTTCAAAATCGTTAATCTTTTCGGAAAGCCACAGAAGACAAATTCCATACTTACACCATGGGTTTTCTTTTCTTTGTTTTTCTTTTTCATGAGGTGTAAGAGAGGAGAGAACGTTATCTTTTTAGGATTCTAAAGCACAAACTTTAAGGTCTAAAGACTAAGATGCTTATCTTTATTATGTTAATCTTTTCGCCCTCCACTACTTTGCAAGGATGAGAATGTTGGGTTATGAAATCTAAAGCAGGAAAAGGGATTCTTTTTCAAATCGCATCACCATGCATTAAAAGTAGTGACCTTTTGATATTTCTTAAGGAAGATTGTGCTTTTGCCTTCTAAAGTGTCTCCTCCTTTGCACAACCCCTAAGTTATGAATCATACTTTAGTCCTTTCTTGCACATCGCTTATATTTCTTTCATTTCAACCTTAATTCTGCACTCCTCATGTCATCATTCAATTGGTCTCCACATCTTCATCTAAATTGGAGGCTCATGTCATGATTGTAACATCAACTGACTGTACGTGGTACACTCAACCATTCTCATTCTGCAATCAAAAAAGGCTAGGTTGTGTCTGCTAGTATATGAACCACCTCTTAAAGAAAATGGTTCAACTGTATATCATTGCTTATGGAATGCAGATCCAACAGGGAACATAATAAATATATGCTATTATTCATTCCTTGGAATCACGGCAATTCCATCAGAAGGATTACTCTGATGAATCCCAGGGAACTCGCTGTAAATAGCCTAAGGATATGCACCAAGTAATCCCTAGTACCGAGAAACCCCAATTGGTATGAAATGAATGCTTCTTGCTGCCCAGAAGATCGATGTGTTTAGTACACTTGTGCATATTGTGTTCAGTGCATCAACACATGGGACTAATTTTTTGAGCGAACACATGAGAGAGTCATTGATTTACTAGATTTGGCCATATGACATTCTCACCAGTGATGAAATCTACAAACCAAGTGAACGTAATGTATTGCATCATATCAAAGAGATATTAGGATCTGCTCCTCACGATGTTGGAGATTTATGGACATTACATTCGATGGAAAATAAATAATAGAAACTTACAATACACTTCTAAAATTTTTTATGATTTTGACATTGATGCAGTACGCACAAAAGAGTATATAATTTTAGTAAATAAGAAGAGTCCATGTATTTGGCCAATAGAAGACTAGCGCACATACCATTTTTGTTGTAGATGCCAGCTGTATACTCATTTGAGGTGAGAAAGCTAACATTAAGTTTATTCATTTATTTATTTATTTATTTGAGCAAGAAGTTTCTTTGAAGATTAATGGTTGTATCGAGAGAGAGAGAGAGAGAGAGATTGTTGTATTTTATGTGGATTTTGGATCTGTAACCTCTTAAAATATAAAGAGGATGAGGTTAGGGTTCTGTAGGTCGATTCTTTTATTACCTTATGATGCAATATCGGGCCTTTTCAACCTTTCTTTCTATCTTTTATTCACTTTCTTCTATCTCTTTCCTTCTTTTGATAGTTTATATATGTGCATCATATACATTCATTCTATGTTTTCGAGCTCCATGTTGGTTAAAAACACGTTGATATCATGATTATTGGAGAAAAAAAGAGGAAAAAATTTTGCATAAAGAATAATAAATTCACCTAACCGAAGAAAAACTCTTATCTATGAACTACCTATACTATAAGCTAGATTTGCATTTTTGTTTAAGTAACATTGAAAGCTGTTTTTGGTGAACATAGCACGGGAAGCTTTACAGAATATAATTTGCTTAGAAGTCTAATTTGGGAAGGAGAAAAAATATAACATTGTCTTCTAATTCCTCTCTCTCTTTCTTCTTCTTCTTATTCTTCTTTGTGTGTGTATAAAAGAGAAAAACCAACCAGAGGGGATGGGGGAGATTATAGGTTTATAAACACAAATTTTCCTTTGAAAAGCATACAGTATTAATTTGTTCAGGATGAGATGTTGGATATCATTAATTATAACGCCTAAAAATTCAATGCAGGTATTGATCTAGTCTCATGAGTCATGAAAATGATCAATAGTAACCAATATTAACAGTCATTTATAACTCAAGGCTTATTTTGAGTAACAGGTGAAGAATTTATATATGTCTATTCCAATAGAATAAAACAATAGGGAGTCACTGTTATGCTCACTAAGCCTAGCGTGTCCTCAAAAAAAAAAAAAAAATGGAAAAAACAGTAGAAGCTCAGTAGTGTCCACACCCAAAGAGGATTTTTCACTTCCTGTCTTTCACGTGCGTGCGTGCGTGTGTGTAGAGAGAGAGAGAGAGAGAGAGAGAGAGAGAGCCTCTCTCTTGCAGGATAAGCAAGTAGGCATTTCGTATTAATTGGTTCCCTTCCAAACTCCGTTAAGGTTTAAGAACGAAATGTTAGCAATTTGATGGTGAAAAAGTTTAATTAATTTCCTCAAAAAAGATAAGACGGTGAAAAAGGTTAAAAGTGCCAGTCACAGCGCGCATCATCTTATGGATCCAAATGGACAAAGAGAAGGAAACTATTAACCAAACTATATTAACATTCAAAAACTCATAAGAAAATAACCCATAAACCAATGCCACAAATATAACTACTAATATACAAGTGCTTCCTACGTTCATCTAACTTAAGCAACCACACTCTTCCTTGCTCTCATCTCATAATTCACAAAAAATTAAAGGAGGGGAAAAGGCCAAGATTCATCATGGTAAAAGAAACAACCAAGAAATTTAACAATCACATGCACTCCGAGTCCTCTGGCAATTTGAAAAAGAACGCGCCATCCACCAACTGGAGAAACCCCACATCATCAAAGGAACAATCCACCACATCTTCATCTCTGGCACAAAGATTCAAATCTAAACAAAGACATGAACCGGACTCCTTCTCAGAAGATTCTTCCTTCTCCTCCTCACTCTCCACCTTCTGCTTAACCGGAGGAGAGCAAGCCCTTGATCTCGAGTCGAAGCTCTCGCAACTCAAGATGATGATAGCATCATTAACACCAACTTCCTCGCGATCGTACCTCTGTATTTTTCCTTTCTCTATAGCTGTCTTGATTCCTATTTGAGAGTAATAGTCGACTTGCTCGATATCATCCATCAGAATAACACGGTGCGCGTTTTCATGAATTGCTTCAAAGAGCCTCTCGAGATAGCTATGGCTCACTTCTGCTCTCGACCTCTTATTTCGGAGATCATCACTCGAATCAGACCGAGCTGTTGCAAAGGTGCTGAGCCCTATAGAAATGAAGCTGGTGGGAGAACCAAATACAAGACTCGCCAGCTCTCTAGCTATCTTCTCTTTGCCTTCGGTGTCACCTCCTTGAAAGAATAACCACGTCTCTTCCTTGGGCCCAGCTAACCTCCACTTCCGTTTCTTTCTCATCATCCCTGATCTGCACTGGAGGATGGTGCTTGCAATCTCTGGGATTATGCCTTTCTGCCAATGGACTTTCTTCTCCAGCGCATTGCACAACGTCTTTAGATTCTCAGCATTGAGCTCCTTGAACCTGGGGAGACTCTCCATGTCCATGGTGTCACTTGAAGAAGTTGAATTAGGGTTCGGCTTAGTGTTGGAAAAGGGTAAGGGTGAAGCCCTTTGTCCCATGTGCTCCTGCGAGTAGATTCTTGAGTTGGACTCGAAGCCTTCATCGATATCTTCTGATATCCAGAACTGATGCTCCCTCCATGGATGTCTGCCCTCGAGTGGCAATGACCAAGACTGGTGGCTCTGGTGCAATGTTGGGTAGCGGAGATCATACGAAGAGATGGACGAAGAAGATGGAGAAGCTGAAGAGAAATTTAGAGTCATCTCAGATGGATGGCTTCTGTGGGATGTACTGCATATGGTGTTCCACTTCTTGCAGATATCTTTAAGCTGAAGACAGCCCTACAAGGGAGAGAGAAGCAAAAACAAAGCTATGTCAATGATGTATGAACTTTATTCTTGAACTGTGTGTTTACTATTGGATGCTGTTAAGAAAGTTACATGGTCATTGCTAGCTGTCCTTCTATCATCTTCTTTATATTGTTGGAGCCATGAAGGTAGACTTGAGGTGGTTGAGCCATTGCTACTGTAAGAAGTGTTTGGTAGGCTTCGAGCCTCGGTTTCGAACTTGATGGAGCAATCGGCGCAGCAAGTGAGCTGACTTCCCAGTCCATCTTCTAACAGTGACCAACAAGACCCATCTCCATTCCTCTTGCTTTTCAATTGGTTTTGTGGACCACTGGGAGAAGGAAATAACATAGCTAGGGTAAGAAGAGTTGGTAACGGAAATATCCATAGATGCTACAGTGTGGCACTTTTGTTTTCTTTACTTTCAAAGCATTTTGAATGGATCGCCTATACAAGCTAATTAACATTTTCAGCTCTTCTTTATTAAAAAACATTTTAAGCTCTTCTTCTTCTTCTTTTTTTAAATGTTCCCATAAAAGAAATATTTTAATCATTTTAATCGATGTTCCCGGTGGAAAGACTTGAAATCAGAATTTAAAGGCTGTATTTGAGTTCCTTGCCAGAAATCTAAAATAATGAAAAGGAAAAGCTAAAGAAGGAAAGCTATAGAAAGAGAGATTTTGAAGTTCGAACCTTTTTTCTTTTTTATTTTGATGCAAAGAAATTATTTTTCATATCAAAGCCATGATTCCATTTATAAAGAAAAAGACAACATGATTCCAACTTTCTTTAGAGATTCACTACAAGAAAAACCATCCTGCAAGGAAATAATTAGATCTTGGCCTAGGCATGAGAAGGGGCATAAGAAATGCAATTCCAATAACTACTAAATGATTAATTTGAAATATTTTTGATCCATTACTGAATTCTTTTAAAAATAAACATGGCATTTAATTACCTGTCACAATTGAGACTCAATCCCAGACTGCCGGCAGGAATCGTAAGAGGCTGAAGATCCCAGAGAGCCTCCAGTGAAGGATTTCCAATCCTACACTTCATGTAAGTCTGGTACGTTGCAATTCCCATAAGCCAAAACCTAAGAGGACTACTGCTCTCCCCTCCGATGCCACCACCACAGACCAAACTCCTAATCTCCATGATCACATGCTCCACAGGGCAATAGTAGCTCCTCCCCTTTTCCCCACAGCTAGCCCTATACTCTGCAGCCCATTTGAGATCCCCCAAGAATAACACAGCTCCTCTCCCCACGCAACAACTCTTCACAAGGCACCTCAGCTCCCGAACCTTTTGATCAACTTCCTCTCTAGACATATGCACAAAAGAGAAGAGCGGGAGAGTGATAAACTGCAAGTTTCTTAGAACCTCATGCACTTCCCCTTTGTCCACCCTATCCATCACCCCTCTCACAACTCCCTCAGTGGTGGCTAAGCACTCCCCTACTATTACGAGACTCTTCTTCCTACTTACTAAAGCCTCCAGCACGCCCATCACATCCTCGCTCCGCACTTGATCCAAAGGCCTAGTGATTTTGGTCACTTGGGGAGGGGTGAAAGGGCTGGTGACCTCCTTGGGCTTGCTAGGACTAGGGTTAGGAGGGGTGGATGCACATATATCTAAAGAGATAGCCTGCTCCACATTGGTCTTCACTTGAGTACTTGAGAAGCCAGCCTCCCTCATGACTCGGCTCACGCTCGGGTCATCGAGGATGGAGATTATGAGCTGCTCCAGCTCAATCTTGACTGCGAGCAGGGGCTGCTGCTGGCTCTCGATGGAACCACGACGCTGGTGAGCCTGGGCACGCTTAAAGGCGGCGATGAGGGCATTGGAGAGGGACGGGTGGTTGTGGTGGTGGTGGACCTGGTGGGGACTGAGCATGGGGGTGGAGGAGGAGGAGGCGGGGAGGCGGTTCAGGGCGACGTTGAAGCACAGCTCGAGAGCCTTGCACTGGAGGGGGTGGGAATGAGACTGGAGGCAGGCGGCGCGGAGGAGGCCCGTGGAGGATGAGAGCATGGTGTTGGCGACATGAAGGGGGGTCACTTGGGCGTGGCCTCGCCGGCGTGCCAGGTTCACGGCTTGCTTGACTACGCTCGCTGCCTCTGGGGTTAGAGCTTGTTGCACTGTGCAACCTCCTGCTCTCATCTTAATGAATTGCTTCCTATTCTTGAAGTGGTGGTGGTAGTAGGTGGCAATAGGAAGATCTAATTAGGAAGTGGTTGCGGGGGATTTGTCTTGATGGAGGTCATTGGACTTGGAAGAAGGAGATCATGATCAGAGGAGTGAATAAAAGGGAACGGAAGGAGAAATGGGGTGGTTGGGGGAGTATTGAGGGATTTGAGAGAGAGGGGGAGTTTGTTGGCTTCGAGTAGGGTGGGATGTCAATCTCTCCGGTCTTTAGTAGATCTGTGTGGAATGTGACCGCGAGTGCGGGTGTAAGGATGCATATGGAGGTAGTTGTCTACTTTTTATTACTTCTTTTGGCTAATAATTGCTTTCTGGGGGTGAGGGGTAATGAAATTTTATGGATTTGTGGGCTGTGCTTTTCTTGTAGGGGAGGTTAAATTGGGGGTCCAAAGTCGAATTTGTGGTGAAAAGTGGAATGCATGTGCTGACAAGCAGCATCCAAAGGCAACGCAGCTTTGCTCTCTCTCTCTCTTCCCCCCACCTCATGTAACAACAAGAAAACCAAAAAATATTATTAAATGATTTTTTTTTTTTTTTTTTTTGTGGAAAGTGGATATGCTGGAGATAGGCAAAAAAATTCTAAAAAAATCTAAAAAATTTATTGCATTGTGATATTCATGAAGCTCGGGATTAGATCTCTATATTATTTTGAAGATATTAATTCAATTGGAGAGGAATCTTATGATCTCTTTTTTTCTATTTTTTTTCATTAAAATTGAAGCTAGAACAATCATAAAAAAGATTTTTCTTATGAAAGACTTGTTTGCATATTTAAAAATGATTTATGTCATGAACAGATACTTTAAGAAGAATATTTATTCGTGCCATGCTTTAAAAAATCATTCTATTCTAGGAATATTAGGACTTTCAACTCAAGAAGGTCTTAGCAAATTAATCTATAAATTTAAAAGAAAAAGTTGATAGTGAGGCCCAGGCTCACCATTGGCCCAATCCAGCCTTTTTGGCCACCTCGCAACCTAAAACAACCGGGTACCACTATTGAAACCGAAACAAGGTGGGTCAACAAAAGAGATTAATTGATCTTTCTCGAAGTCTTGGGATACTAGGAAACCCTAGCTTCCACTATTATTTAAGCCCTCCCCCTCTCTGTGGAGTATCAAGTCGATCCCCTTTGCCATGTCTCTTCTCTTTCTCAATTTTTGCCATACCCTATCCCTACTATCATCAAACTCCAACCTCAAATCCTACCAGAGCTAAGCTAATACCATCTTCACCTCATACTTTCTCTCTCTCCACATGTCCCCATCGAAGATTTTCACCTTTGGATAGTATTTTGCCAAAAATCGGCCTGGTGTAGCAATCAAAAACTCTCCTATTCATAGCAATTGAAAACAGACTAGACTCGAGTTTTGATCGGCTTGGCCTAAGCTCAATCTTTGATCCTCCTCCTCCTCCATCATCCTCCTTCCTCTCCGTTCTCCCTCTCTCCTTTCTTTCCTCTTTCATTCCATATTGCATATTTTTTAAATTAAAAAAAAATAAGAAAGCCCAAGATCTGGCTCAAAACCCTAGTAAGTATCGAGCTCAAGCTTAGAAAATAGCTCAGAAGATCGGGCCTTGGTCTTTTTAGTCATATCTTAACTTGAGCTCTGTCAGAACCTAGCCTAGCTTGCTTGACGAATAGATCTATTACCGAACTCTGATCATTGCTTCTCAACGCTATCACTAGACCACCCCTTCTTTCCTCCTCTCTTTTGTGTAAGAGCTACAAAGAGCCTTCTTAATCACCCTCTTTTATTTTTATAAGAAAATCACCTATTTCCTTAATTTTTTTAAAAAAAAAGGGAGAGAGAATTGCACTCTCTTGACCTCTCCTCACTTCCCCCTCTCTAGTTGTCTCTCTAATTCTCTCTCATGTATTTTCTCTCTTTTCCTCTCAAAATTTCTCTCTCTAACTTGGTGGGACTCCCACATACCCAAAATCCAGTCCACTATCTCTCTCTATGTGCCTCTAATCGATCTAAGTAAAGGGATCCAAAGTTGATCATATGGCCATCCATTGCATTGCCATCAAGTCCACCTTTGTCAGTCATCCCTTGACAACCTCATGTCATGCTCTCTTTGCCCCAATCAGATTCTCATTACACAATGCAGCCCAACATCAGCTAGAATTAGATTGTTTCAACCCCCCAAGAGTGCACTATTTGAATAAGAAAAAAATTAGAGTGGGATTTTATATTTTAGTCAATTAATTAAAGTCACATGCAGCCTTATTTAGAAGAATTTTGGTATCCTATCAATTTAAAGTTGTAAGTAGCTCTATCCTTAGTATTTTTATCATGCATGCTACATAATCTGATTTAAATTTTATATTACAAAAATATTCTAAATATTTAAAATTAAAATTTATGAAAGCTATTTTTGTATATTTTTATTTATATTTGAATTTAATATTATGTATGCTCTATATAAAAATATATATTTTTAAATTTTGTATCAAGCATGAAGTATTTTACTTAAGCATGATCATGAACATGATGAATGATTTACATGGTGGAGGCATTTAAAATGAGATATTAGATCTTGTTTTGAAATTGCATGGACCTTTGAAAGAATTATGTTCACTATATGACTAAGAAAATCAATTTTAAAATGGATTTAATGGTCACTTTTTAGTCTGATTGTGATTCTAATATAGCCAACAAGATTGATTGTTGGCCATACCTATCCAATTAGTATTTCCTTTTGAGTTCAGCCAGATGGGGCTTATTGCTAATCATGACTATATAAATTAGAACTAGTTCTTTTCAAACTTATCCTGTTGAGGTTGATTGCTAGCGTATGTTGATCGATAGTGTATTTTGTTTTCAAGAGAGTCTCTTTTGGATCTTGCCTCAAGATTGATCTTGGTCGTAATTGCTACAACTGGGAGAGAGGACAACTACTATAATTGCTTTGAAAATTTCATAAAAAGAGATTTTCTTCATTATAGGCATTTAAAAGTAGTTTTTATATTGGTATTATGAAAAGTAAATTTTGCCGGTGTGGTTTCTTTCCTAAAAATTTATTAGATTAATTTCTGTTATACTTTGTTATGAATCTTATGCTTATTTGACCATTTTAATAAATATATATATGCTCTATCCAACTAAAGCTACAGAGGTTACTTACTTGATTGTTAGTTCACTTTTCTTGTCTTGTCTTTTTATCAAAGACTGCGGAATAGCTCAGATGGTGTTATGAGTTGAGCACTAAAGAATTATGATTTAGCTTGTTGTCCCTTGATAAATAAATTTGTTGAAAAATTACTACACAGTTTTGGAGAAAAAGACTTTATTTAATTGAAATTTTCTAGATGCTGTTGCTCCTTAGATTGATTTTGATGATTACAAAGCAGTTGAAGGGGTACCAATGATTTTCACTTGAAAAAGACTTATTGCTCTTCAGGGGCAAAATTGTAATTTTACCAAAACCCTGATTTGATAGTATCAAATGATAGAACAAAAGATTTGTGATCCAATGGTGAAAATTTTATTGATTTTGGACTTGTATTTTGAAAGATATGCATGATTAAAAATTATGAGTCGATCCATGAGTCGACTCATGGCACATGAGATGACTGGCACGCTAATTTTTCTGGCCGGCACAGACTTGGCAATACCTGTGAGTCGACCCATGAGTCGACCCCCAAGGCATGAGTCGACTCATGAGTCGACCTCTGCGGGTCTTTTTGCCAGTTTTACAGAACCATGGATCCCGTTCCCTTCTGTGTCATTTTTCCACAGAGGTCGATCCATGAGTCGACCTCCAGGCATAAGTCGACTCATGAGTTGACCCCTGTGACGGGATTTTTTCGCAACGGCTAATTTTTAACCCATTTTAAATACTTTTAATGCTCATTTAATGCAGTCTAACGGCTCTTTTTCCAGTCTAGAATGATTTTCTCTATTTCTTAAAGCTATAAAAGGAACAAAAAGGTGGGAATCAAGGAGAGTATTCAAGAAGAGAGATTTTGAAAAAGAGATTTCAAGCCAACTTTTCAGCCCTAAGCAAGAGCTCATTCAAAACTTTCAAGAAGCCTTTAATCCAAGCTCACCAACTCCTCAAGTGCACATTCAAGTCTCCATCCACCTTGAAAAAATCCAAAAAGGGTCTTCTTCTCTTAAGTAAAGTGTATTTAAAGTTATATTCGCTCATTGAAGGAGCTTTTTTTGTACTTATTTGTGCTATAAATTGTTATACTCAGTTTGAGTGATTGGTTTTGTTTTGGAGGGGTTCCAAAACAAGGGAAGGTTGATCCGAACCTAGAATCGGAGTGTATTGGGTTGGCTTGTATTCGGAAAACAAGTGGTCTAGCTTGAGATAGCTAGAGTCAGAGTTTCTGACATTTGTATTCGGGTTGAATATAAGATTAGTGGATTGAAATTCCCAAGTAGGAGCTTGGGGAGTGGACGTAGGTGCAAGGTTGGCACCGAACCACTATAAATCCTTTTGTTTGGTGTGTGTCTAATTGCTCTTCTTTATCTCTTCATTATTCTCTTGCATTCTTGCTCTTGCTATTAGCCTTGAATTAATTCTACTCACTCTATCTATTAAGCTTTGTCAAACATTTCTCATAAGTCATAAGTTAAGCTTAAAATTGTTAGAAACCCAATTCACCCCCCCTCTTGGGTTGCATAGCTGGGCAACAAGTGGTATCAGAGCCCGGTGCTCTAGCCCTTCTTTGATCTAAACAATCAAAGAGCCAAAGATCTATGGCAACTCATGTCGGCACTTCTCTAGCCGAGGGGCAATCCACCAACCGACCTCCACTTTTCAATGGGTCTAATTACACCTATTGGAAAGCTCGGATGAAAATATTCATTCAAGCACTCGACTATGATATGTGGAGTATCATAGTGAACGGTCCTCACACACCCACTAAAATTATAGATGGTGAGGAATCAACCAAATCCAAGAAAGAATGGGATGAGGTTGATAAGAAGATGGTCCAATTAAATGCTAAAGCAATGAATGTTCTTTATTGTGCTCTTGATGCAAACGAATTTAATCGCATTTCTACTTGCTCATCTGCCAAAGAAATATGGGATAGGTTAGAAGTAACCCATGAGGGAACCAATCAAGTAAAGGAGTCTAAAATCAACATGCTTGTGCATAAATATGAATTGTTTAAAATGGAGCATGATGAGTCCATAACCAGAATGTTTACTCGCTTTACTGATATTATTAATGGTTTAAAGAGTCTTGGTAAGTCATATACTAACAGTGAGCTTGTAAGAAAGATTCTCAGGTTCCTACCAAGAACTTGGGAAGCCAAAGTGACTGCCATCCAAGAAGCTAAGAACTTGAACATTCTACCCTTGGAAGAGCTTCTTGGATCATTGATGACTCATGAGCTGAGCATGAAGCAACATCAAGAGGAAGAAGTCAAAAAAAAAGAACCATTGCCCTCAAATCCACAGCTCCACCAGATGAAGAAACTGATGACATTGAAGATGAAGAACAGGATGAAGAGATGGCACTCATTACCCGAAGATTCAAGAAATTTTTGAGAAAAAGAAAACAGGGGATGAGGAAGAGGCCATTCACAAAAGGAGAACAGAGCAAAGAAAAAGAGAAAGACCAACCCCTTATCTGCTACGAATGCAAGAAGCCGGGATACTTCAAATCCGAATGCCCACAACTGAAGAAAGGTCCCAAGAAGTACAAGAAGAAGGCCATGATGGCCACTTGGAGTGCGAGTGATGACTCAAGCTTCGATGAGAAAAACTCAACCGAACAAGCCAACCTGTGCCTTATGGCACACGAAAATGAGGTAATTTCTGAAACTCCTAGTGACTTTACATTTAAAGAATTACATGAAGCTTTCTATGATTTAGTTGATGAATTAAAGAAACTAGGAATGAAGAACAAAGAGCTAAAATTGAAAAATCAATCTTTATTGAAACAAACTGAAAATATTTCAATTGAGAAATCCACCCTGCTTCAAAAAAATCAAAGCTTAAAGAATGAAATTGCCAAGCTGAAACCAATAGTAGAAAAGTTCACCTTGAGTTCAAATAAACTCAATATGATTCTTGATAATCAAAAAGCCGTGTATGATAAGGCTGGACTTGGCTATAACCCCTTGAAGAAACAAAAATATCTGAAAAATATTTATATAAACTCTTTAAGTAACAAGTCTTCTAATATTACTTGCTTCAAATGTGGTAGAGTAGGACATAAGTCATACACTTGCTTCTCTAACAAGACTGCAAACTCAACTATAAAGAAAATATGGGTTCCAAAAGGAACCATTATGACTAACCAAAAAGGACCCAAGAAAGCTTAGGTACCTAAAACAAAAACTTGACTTTTGCTTGCAGGTGTGTCTAGCATCCCAAGGAGAAAACAGGAAATGGTATCTTGACAGTGGATGCTCGAGACACATGACTGGTGATGAATCCCAATTCATCACTCTTGATGCTAAGGATGGAGGGATGATCACCTTTGGAGACAATGGCAAAGGAAAGATCATCGGTATAGGTAACATTGGTATCACTCCCTCCAAATACATTGAGAATATTTTGTTAGTTGATGGTTTAAAGCATAATTTACTAAGCATTAGTCAATTTTGTGATAAAGGATATAAAATTATTTTTGAATCGTCTGTTTGCATTGTAACTAGTCCTATTAATGATGGCATTAAATTTATTGGACATAGACATGGTAATGTTTATATGGTAGATTTAAATGATTTAGCCAAAATAAATATGCAATGCCTAGTATCCTTGAATGCTAAAGTTAATGAGACTAGTTGACTTTGGCATCGCAGACTTGTACACATTAGCATGCATTCTCTTTCAAAATTAATTAAGAAAGAATTAGTTCTTAATTTCCAAAACTGAATTTTGAAAAGGATAGAATTTGTGATGTATGTCAACTAGGTAAACAAACAAGAGTTTCATTTAAATCCAAAAATATTGTTTCAACCTCTAGACCTTTAGAGCTTTTGCATATAGACTTATTTGGACCTACTAGAACCACTAGTCTAGGAGGAAAATGATATGGTTTTGTAATTATAGATGATTACTCTCGTTTTACTTGGATTTTCTTTTTAGCACACAAAGATGAAACTTTTCATGTTTTCACTAAATTTTACCGAAAAGTTACTAATGAGAAAGAATTTTCAATTCAAAATATTCAAAGCGATCATGGAACTGAATTTGAAAATCAAGACTTTGAAAACTTTTGTGATGAAAAGGGAATTGACCATAACTTCTCTGCTCCTAGGACACCCCAACAAAATGGGGTAGTAGAAAGGAAAAATAGAACCTTAGAAGAAATGGCCCGTACCATACTTTGTGAAAGCAACCTTCCAAGATATTTTTGGACGGAAGCAATTAACACAGCATGTTACATTTTAAATCGTGCTTTGATTAGACAAATTTTAAAGAAAACCCCCTATGAGATTTGGAAAAAAAGAAAACCTAATATTGCATATTTTTATATTTTTGGTTGCCGATGTTTTGTATTAAATAATGGTAAAGAAAGACTTGAAAAATTTGATGCAAAATCAGATGAAGCAATCTTTCTTGGTTACTCCTCCACTAGTAAAGCTTTTAGAGTTTTTAATAAAAGAACTTTAGTAGTAGAGAAGTCCATACATGTTGTCTTTGATGAATCTAACGATCTTCCTTCAAGGAAGAATGAAGGTGTTGATGATGCAGATCCTCTTATAGAAGGAATGAAGGAGATCACTCTGAAAGATTCAACAATTCAAGAGGATAAGGAATATGAAGACAAACAGGATGAGGGAGGTGAAGAACATCAAGAACAACCTCAAGGTACAAATGACCTACCTAAAGAATGGAGGTATGTTCACAATCACCCTAAGGAGCTAATTATTGGTGATCCTATGCATGGGGTAAAAACTCGTTCTTCACTTAGAGATGTATTTAATCATTGTGCTTTTGTATCTCATCTTGAACCAAAAACTATTGAAGAAGCTGAAAATGATTATAACTGGATTAATGCAATGCAAGAGGAACTTAATCAATTTGAAAGAAATAATGTATGGACTTTAGTATCAAGACCTAAAAATTATTCAATAATTGGCACAAAATGGGTCTTTAGGAACAAATTAGATGAACATGGAAATGTAATAAGAAATAAAGCAAGATTAATTGCTAAAGATTATAATCAAGAAGAAGGAATTGATTTTGATGAGACCTTTGCACCTGTTGCTAGATTAGAGGCCATTAGACTTCTACTTGCATATGCTTGCTTTATGAAATTTAAACTATTTCAAATGGATGTCAAAAGTGCATTTTTGAATGGATATATTGCTGAAGAAGTCTATGTAGAACAACCCCCAGGATTTGAAAATCATGCTTTTTCTAATCATGTTTTTAAATTAAATAAAGCTCTATATGGATTAAAACAAGCACCTAGGGCTTGGTATGATAGGCTAAGCAAATTTTTACTAAATAATAATTTTTCAAGAGGTAATGTAGACACAACCCTCTTTATTAAAAGAAATCAAAATGATATGTTAGTTATACAAATTTATGTTGATGACATTATTTTTGGGTCTACTAATGAATCTCTTTGTCAAGACTTTGCTAAGCTCATGCAGGGGGAGTTCGAGATGAGCATGATGGGAGAACTTACTTTCTTCCTCGGACTCCAAATCAAACAAACAAAGAAAGAAATCTCCATCACCCAAAGCAAGTACACCAAGAAATTACTCAAAAAATTTGGAATGGAGAACTCCAAACCAATTGGCACACCCATGAGCCCCTCATGTAAGCTTGACAAGGATGAAGAAGGTAAATGTGTAGACTTAAAATATTATAGAGATATGATTGGCTCTCTATTATATTTAACTGCAAGTAGGCCTGATATCATGTTTAGTGTTTGTTTATGTGCTAGATTTCAATCTAATCCTAAAGAGTCTCACTTGAATGCTGTTAAAAGAATCCTTAGATATTTAAATGGTACTCAAACTCTAGGATTATGGTACTCTAAGGACTCATTAATTGACTTAATAGGATATTCAGATGCTGATTTTGCTGGATGTAGATTAGACAGAAAAAGCACTAGTGAAACTTGCCAATTTCTTAGAGTTAACCTAATCTCCTGGTTTAGCAAGAAATAAAATTCGGTAGCACTGTCTACGGCTGAGGCCGAATACATTACAGCCGGAAGTTGTTGTGCTCAAATCTTGTGGATTAAGCAACAACTCGAAGACTTTGGTATCAAACTTAATGAAACACCCATAAGATGTGACAACACTAGTGCCATAAATCTAACTAAAAATTCAATTCAACATTCAAGGTCTAAACATATTGAAATAAGACATCATTTTATAAGAGAACATGTTCAAAACAAAAATATAATTCTTTAATATGTTTGTACTGAAAATTAATTAGTTGATATCTTTACAAAGGCCCTTAGTGAGGATAGATTCTGTGAAATTAGGAGAAATCTAGGAATTCTTGATCCTTTTGCATAAATATTTCTCCAATTCCAAGAAATCGATGTCAAAATTTCTTTGAGCTCAATTTTCATCATCTCTTTTGGACCTAAAAGCTCAAGATTATCATTCTCACAACTTGTCATTGAGCAAAATTTCTTCTCCCAAAATTTTGAATTTTTTTAAAATTTATTCATATTTTTTCTGAAATTTTGTGAATCATGAGTCGACCCCCTAGGGTCGACCCAATGGCATACTTGAAATTCTTGGCCAACTTCCCACGGGCTCTTTTCTTTTTAACTTAAAGCCCGTTCATGAGCCGACCCCTTCTTCTTCTTCGTCTTCCTCCTTCCAAGACTCGTCGTCCTCATCTTCGTTCTCTCCGAAATCAAGGATTTAGCCCAAAGATCATTCTCCCTTCACATCTCCACCTCAAATCACCCCTTGGGAAAGGAGCTTCTCGCATCTTTCTCCCTTGATTGAAGCGGTTGGAGCGTGCCCCAGCTTCCACTGTTCTTCTTAAAATCATCATTTCTCTCCGCCAAAATCTCTTTCCATCCTCTAGTAACCTTCCTTCTCCTCACCCATTTGATCTTTCGAGTCTCCCTGCCTGCTCTTGTAGTGAGAATGGCCCCAAAGATGAAACTCCCTCAAAGAAGAAAATCAGTCCGTACGCTGGAAGAAGGCGTCCGCAGAAAAAGGCAAGCTTCTCAGACCTTCTCTGCTCACATTCCAGCTTCAGCGTCTGCACCAGGTCCCTCTCAGTCTCCCCTTAGCCCTAGCAAAATCCCTCTCTCTGACAGAAAGGTAGAAACCGGCAAGAATGTGGACTTCAGGTTTTTTGAAAAAGAGGGTTTCTCCTTTGGTTCAAAGATAAAAAACCAGGGTTGAGGATTTTACTGTTCTCTCAAGGAAGTTACATATGTAAACTTGGTTAGAGAGTTTTATCTAAATCTGCACTATGGCAATGGAACAGTAACTTCTACTGTTAAGGGAATTGATATCTGCTTAGATCCTATTATTTTGGGAGAGATTCTACATTTGCCCTGTGAGGGATATTCAAACATGGAACTCCCAGTGAAGGAAGAAGGGATCAATGTGATTTTAGGAGGAACCTACTCGAGAAGTCTAAATAAATTAGAAGCCAAGATCTTGTCAATTGAAATAAGAATTCTATATCAATTAGTGACAAAGCTTTTCTTCCCGAGAAGTGGTAGGCATGACCTCCTTTCTGGCAGAGACATATGTATAATGTTTCATGTGATCACCCAAACCCCCTTAAACATCCCTGCTTTAATGATTGAGGCCATGAGAGAAACACTGAATAGATTCAAGGTACATCTGCCTTTTGGTATGGCCCTCACACTGATTTTCAAGAGGTTTGGAGTCAGTTTTGAGGGGGAGGCATCTGCTAAGCTTTCTCACGCAGACACCATCAACCAACACACTCTGCACCACATGGGATTCACTAGAATTGATGGTGGTTGGATCAAGGGTACAGAAGAAAGAGCTGAGGAGAGAGCTGAGGATAGAGTTGAGGATAGAGCTGAGGAAGAAGGTCCCTCATCACCTCTTCATGACTTCAGGGCAGCATCTTCAGATATCCAGTTTGTTTCAGACCCAGAGGCTGGCCCTTCAGAGTCCACCAGGAGGTACACATCAGTTCAGCAGCCAGACAGCAGAGCACCTCCTTCAGAGTTCAGATTGGCTGATGATCAGATTGAGCAGATTTCTCAGCGTGTGGCTTCCTTGCTTTCTCGTCAGTGGAGCACTTCTACATTTGCACCGGGATCCACATCATTAGATACATCTGATCAGATCTTGATCCTCCATATCTCCACTGTATTTCAGATGATCTCAGATCAGTCAGTTCAGATTCAGCAACTCGAGGATTACATTTTGAGACTGACTGGGAGAGTACTTGACCTGCAGGGGTAGGTATTAGCTCTGGCCCATCCTCAGCCACAGGAGTGCACTATTGAGGTCACAGACCTAACTGCAGAGGCTGGCAGACTCAGAGATGTTTTGGAGGGTGGTTTTAATTTTTTGAGGAGAGAGATCAGAGGCTCTAGTGAGCATGCATCTACATAGTTCACTGCACTGCTTCAGTCTGTTTTGAGAGCTCTGAACGTTCTTGATTCCATCAGGCTCTCTCTTGCAGTCCAGTCTTTGGCCTCTGAACGTTCTCAGCCTTCAGGATCATCTCGCCCACCTACTCGTGCCAGCACTGTTGGGAATAGTGTCCCAAAGTCAATCATCAGCCTGTTGACGGTTGTGCTCCTTTTTGTATTAGTACATGAATTATAAATAAATAAAAGTTATTTTAATATTTTTTCATCACAAATGTTTCATCTTCTAATGAACTCCTGTGTTGTGGTGAAGTCCTTAGGACTATTTAGACTCGACAAAGGAGGATTTGTCGCTTAGTCCTTAAACATGTTTGCGACCAAATGATACGTTGTTACCAAGGACGACAATGTTTATCGAGCATAGGTCGTTGTGTGCCATATGGGTTGGTTGTCCTCATAACCAAAGAGTGTGGAGACACTGGTATGGCATACAGGTGAGATGTAATGGTACATCTGCACTGAACGTGACCAACTCCGGAGCTATTTCTGCTGTCAAGATTTGCTCCGATGGGATATGGGTATAAATGTCCCTCCGACCTGAGACCGCCACGGTGACTTGCAAGCAACTCACTTCACTTAGGCACTGGACTACCTGAATTTCTAATTCAGTGACGGAAGATTGCTAGGTGTAGTCAAGTACTTGACTTGTCGGTGCGTGTGTCAAGATGGGATTGACCACTCCAGTTTAGGAGCTGTGTACAGTCGTGTTTCAATTTAGCAAAACCTTGGCTAGGGTAGTCCTAGTGAGGAGTCACAGGACTAATTGAGTTGAGTACGATTTGGATGATATCATCAGGGTTGACAGTTTAACCCTGAGTCGTCCCAAACACAGGGGTCAAAAGGGATGAATTATACGGTAACCATATTCACGTAGGTTCTGAATGTTGCGATTGCGATTATTCGATCTATCCGATCGTCGGGTACCATTGCTAGATGGTCACTTCGATTAGTACAGAAATTGGTTCCTGTGCTACCGGCTTAGGTTCGAACCTGCGGGGTCATACACATTAGAGGTTCCTTTCTGATCTGATGGCTGATTATGAGTCTTATCTATCTGGGACTCTATGATTGAGAATTAGGATTCTCTAATCATGAGTTCCACACATTTTGGGTACCGGGGTCAAAATTTTGAATTTCAAATTTTGAATTTGAAATTTGAACTCTTTGATCAGGGTTTCATATCGATGGTCTCTGATGCCTGATTGCCCATCGAATTTGGACTTAATATTTATGAGAGGTTTAATTAGTGATTTAATTACTAATTAACTCAATTTGATTGAGTAATTATTTTTGGATCAAGTCCAATTGAATTGGATTCAGTTTGGATTGACCCGATTAGGTTAAATGTTGACCTAATCGCTAAGGTGGTTTAGTCCCTGATTTGATCAGGGGTTAGGTTTAGTTAATTCCTGATTTGATTAAGATTTTATTGAGCCTAATTAAGCCTAATTATGTTGGGTTTAATCTGGTCTAATTGTGCTTAACCTATTTTAAACTAGGTTGGCTCAATATGAATCAAACCACCTTGTTTTAAATTCCCTGCGACACCCAACTTCCTTGCACCCATTTAAATTCACGAGAAGAAACTTCTCGTGAAATTTTTCTCACGCAAAACCCTTCCCCACGCCCTCATTTGTGCGCCATATGGATGGATAAAATAATTAGTTAGCCATTCAAATTCAAAGCATGTTTGAATTTGAATGGATAACTTATCACTTGCCCTTTCATCCTTATCCATTTTGTGCGCCACATTACTTACACGAGAAAAGGTTTCTCATGAAATATTTTTTACGCACAAAGAGCCATGCCCCTTCTCTTCTCACGCCCAAAAGGATAGGGATAAGTTGATTTTCGTTTGAATTCAAATTTGATTTGAATTCAAATGTGTAACCTCTTGTCTTTATCCTCTCACGCGGATAAGACACGTTCGACGTTGTTTTAAAAAGAGGAGAAAGGTGGGACGTGCGTAAAAATTTTTTAGAAGAGAAACTTTGAGGCGTGAGGAAGGCTTCTGCGCAAGGTGAAGGTCCAAAACCTTACGAGAGAAAAAGAAAGAAAAGAGAGAAAATTGGGCGCAGGTTTTTGGTGTGTACCCTAGGGTTTCTACCTAGGGTTCGGGAAGTGAGATTGGTGTGCCACGAGTGTCGTGAGTCTGCCAAATTTTATGGAGAGATCCATCAGCCTCTCAAGCAACTGTGCAGACGATCCGGAGCATCCGAGAAGTCGGCACACATCGATCGAAGGAGTTCGATCAACATCTCCCATCAAAAGGATGAAATCACGAACTAGCATTCGTGAGGAGCTGATCAGACGGGAGCTTCATGTGGACGATCCGTAGAGGTCAGATATTTGTGTGGCTGCGACGTGATGATCAGAGTCCCCCGACGGTGATCAGATTGCGGTGATCGACTACCCGCAAAAAGGTGATGTGTTCTGAACACAGTACTGTAAAACGTTTACTGATTCAAATTTGAATTTCAAATTTATATGCATGCTGTTGTATCATATTTAGATCCTAGTGTAGGGTTAATTAGTATTAATTAATGAGATTAATTAATAATTTCACTGTAAAATAATAATTTTGAAAAAGTTTTAAAATTATCATTTTGCCCCTGCACTAAATTTTCGCTTCAAATGGTATCAGAGCATGGTTCTAGAATATGATATACATATGCATGCGTAGATTAAGGTGTAATCTATAAATTTAAATTTGAAATTTAAAATTCAAAATTCAAAATTCAAAAAGATTTGAAATTTGAAATTTGAAATTTGTTAGAAGTTTTAAATTTGAAATTCAAAATTTGAAATTTGAAATTTGGTTGAAATCTCAAATTTGAAATTTGAAATTTGAAATTTGAAATTTGAAATTTGAAATTTGGTTGAAATCTCAAATTTGAAATTTGAAAATTGAAATTCGAAATTTGAAATTCAAAATTCAAAATTTTAAATTCAAAGATTGAAAATTCAAAATTTGAAATTTGGTTGAAATCTCAAATTTGAAATTTAAAATTTAAAATTTAAAATTTGAAATTCAAAATTTAAATTTTGAAATTGGTATATTTAGATATACTTGATCCAAGTAGCAAGTAATCTAATTCGGTTGGTTGCCATGGCCGTCCGGTCATAGGAGAAAAGTAGGGTTTAAAGGTCCTCTCTTCCCATTCGATGGGGTCTCCTATGGCGGTAGGGGTGCCGATGCAATTATATCCCATGTCGATGAAGCAGCGAAAGGACTTAATTAAGAAATTTATCATGAATGTGTTAGATTAGATCTAAAAAAAAATTTATGATTTATTTTGAGTTATTTTCTGTTATGAAATGAGCAATAGAATTGCTGTTTATGAAATGTGCTGACCCGTTTGTGAAATGAGTTAACACATTTGGTGAACAGAAAATAAAATCTTTCAAATTTAAAAATTATTTTCAAAATGCCAAACCCTGACCCATCAGCCCAAGTACTTAATTAAAAGAATTAAGTGTTGTCTAGTAGATCTAGAATTGTGAATTCAGACCTAAGACAATTGCATAAACTTGTGGGTCAATGGGTTAGATGAATTAGGTCCATAATTGGGTTAGACCTAAGGTTAGTTTAAAAAATAGACTAAATGGAGTAATTGGTCAAATCTAATCAAAAGTTGAATTAGATTAGGTCAAGGATACTCTAGACTCAACTTCAATAGTTGTAGTTGAATGGGTCCATGTCTTTAACTAGACCAAGATGGACTTAATTCATGGCTACGCGGTGGAGCCCTATTTACTAAGTTGATCAAAATTAAAACTAATGAACCGGTTGGTGTCTAAGGTAAGTTTGGCAGTTTTGATCAGTGGTTCTTAAGCGGGAGCTACTCGCATTGATTCGATCATTGACGAGTTAATGGCAAATCCCCACCACTGATCTCACTTACCTGGCCAATCTGGTAAGTTAGATTTTGATTAGATCACTTGGTGATTAGAGCTTACCCATGTCATTAGGTAAATCAGTGTGACTGATTTAGGTGCTCCTAATGCCAGCTTTAATTAAATCTTTTTTTAATCTGACTTGGTGAAGTCAGTGGGAGGATTGAAATTGGCTGGATGATTTCTTCTCTACTATTCTTTAATAAAATTCTCAAAATTATTAGGTCCCTAAAATGATTAAGTTATAATGATAACTAAGTCATAGCCTCCCATTAAGTGAGTGATAATGAGTCCATTAGTTCAATGATCATTGGAGGCCCAAAGGCCTGGTGCTCATTGGCTAATGAAATTATTATTCATAATATGATAATTTGATTGAGTCTTTCTGATGGTGGTTAGGTTGGCCGGCCAAAGTCGGGCCTGATTATTTATTGGTCCGATTCACTAAATTAAGTCATGTTAATGGTTGGACCTAACCAGATCTTTTCAGTGGAGGCCAAAGCCTACTGATTAGGTTCTGGGGCAAAATCAATTACTAGAAGTTGTTTAGAGAAACAACTGGTTAAGAACCTACCCATAGATGCACATGGGTTGACCAACCAAAGTTGGGCTCGTGTGTAGTCTGTGTGGATTCTAGTACCCATTAAGGAATTAAAGTAATTCCTCGAATTGGAGGATGAGGCTACCAGTTCGTAAAAATATTGAAAAAAACTTTAGACTAAAATCCAAGTCTTTAGTATTAATTTATGTACTAATAGAGGTCTCGTTTTCCTTTAAGCAGCTATGGCCACTACCCTGTCGCTCCGATCATTATTAGATAATGACAAGCTCATGGGATCCAATTTCGATAGCTGGTATTGAAAATTAAAAATTGTCCTTGAGCATGAGCGGATTCTTTATGTAGTAACGGATCCAGCACCTGAGGAGCCAGCTCCGAACGCTAGTAAGACGATCCGAGACACTTACTTGAAGTGGCTCAATGACCGCACCACCGTTCGATGTATTATGCTGGCAGCAATGAATGACGAGTTCAGCCGAAGGTTTGAGAACGCCCAGCCATAGGAGATGCTTCAAATATTGAACGACTCCTTTGGCACGCCTGACAACGTTGAAAGGCACAAAACTAGTTGTGCCATTTTCAATGCTCGAATGAGGGATGGGGCCTCAGTCACTGATCATGTACTGTACATGATCGAGATGATTGAGCGCCTAAGCAAATTGGGCTTTCCTCTGCACAAGCAGCTCGGTAAGGATGCGATCCTTAATTCCTTGCCCAAGTCCTTCCTCCCATTCCTTACTCATTTTCGAATGACAAAGACTGCAGTAAACTACCACGGATTGTTGGGGTTGCTGCAGAACTTTGAGAAGGATCACCAACTCCATAAGGAGTCGGTGAATGTAGTGGGAGGGTCTTCTTCTCGTCGTCAACCCTTTGGGAAGGAGAAGAAGAACAAGAAGAAGAAAAATAAGAAGGTGCAATCTCATGCTGGGACAGTAGCACGGGGTCAGATCAAGAAGCGCAAGCATGACCAGAGCCAGGCGGAGTGCTTCTTTTGCAAGAAGCACGGGCATTGGAAGAGGAACTGTCCTCAATACATTGCCTCCCTGGACCCGAACAGGCCAAAGAAGAAGCAAGGTAATTATATGATAACTCCTTGCAACTTTTCGATTTGTGATACTACTGCCTGGGTATTGGATACCGAAAGCCCTTATCATATTTGTAATTCGATGCAGAGTCTGCAGGTCAGTAGGAGATTTGATGAAGACAAGAAGTTCCTGAATGTTGGAGATGGAAGCAAAGTTCCAGTTCTAGCTTTAGGAATCATGAGTCTTGTAATCAATTCTCGTAATGTAATTCTGAGTGAATGTCACTATTGTCCAAGTTTTTTATTAAATATTATTTCTGTAGGCCTTTTGGCCATGTACGGTTATGATTTTTTAATAAAAGGAAATATTTGCAATATCATTTTGAATGGTGTTACAATATTTGTTGGACAATTAAATAATGGAATTTACTTACTATCACAGCCTGTTAATGTGGTTCAAAAATTCGGTAAACGCTCTAGAATAGATAATGTGTCAGAAGTCTACCTTTGGCACTGTAGGCTAGGTCATATCAATAAGAATAGGATAAACAGGTTGGCTCAAGAAGGAATTCTTGAAGTTAGTGATTGTGAATCACTTCCAACCTGTGAGTCCTGTCTTCTTGGAAAAATGACCAAGTCACCTTTTACTGGAAAAGGTGAGCGAGCCAGTGAACTCTTAGGTCTGGTACATTCTGATGTATGTGGACCCATGAGCTCAAGTGCAAGAGGTGGATTTTTCTACTTCATAACCTTCACAGACGACCTATCTAGGTATGGGTATGTCTATTTAATGAAGCATAAGTCGGAATCATTTGAAATGTTCAAACTATTCCGAAATGAGGTAGAAAAACAAACTGGGAAGTGTATTAAAACTTTTCGATCTGATCGAGGAGGTGAATACCTTTCCAATGAGTTTCTGACGTATCTAGGGGAGAATGGGATTCTCTCTCAGTGGACTCCTCCTGGAACACCACAGCATAATGGTGTGTCTGAAAGGAGGAATCGGACCCTGTTAGACATGGTTCGATCCATGATGGGGTTTGCTGGTCTGCCGATCTCCCTCTGGGGATATGCGCTCGAATCGGCTTGTTACCTTCTAAATAGAGTTCCGAGTAAGTCTGTAGCCAAAACGCCATATGAGATATGGATAGGACGTAAGCCAGTATCTCGCACCTTAGGGTTTGGGGGTGTCCGGCTTATGTTAAACGTTTAATTACAGACAAGCTTGGACCTAGGTCTGACAAGTGTAATTTTATAGGGTACCCAAAGGAGACCAAAGGGTATTATTTCTACCTTGCTGATGAGCAAAAGGTGTTTGTCAGCCTTAAGGCAATCTTTTAGAAAGGTGTTCCTTAGTGAAGGAACTGTTGCCTCTAAAGTCGAACTTGACGAAGTTCGACAGGTGGAAAAACCGACACATGTTACTGAACCTGAACCGGATTTGATTAGATCAGATCCGGAGCTCATTGATTATGCACCCTTAAGGCGGTCTGGTAGAGTACCACATCAACCGGACAGATATTATGGTTTCTTGGTCCGGGATGGTGATCCTATCGAACTTGATGAAAACGATGAGGATCCGATCACCTACATGGATGCAATGCAGAGACCTGACTCTGAGAAATGGCTAGAGGCCATGAAATCCGAAATGGAGTCCATGAAGGTCAACGATGTGTGGACATTGGTTGACCCACCCGAAGGAGTAAAACCCATAGGGTGTAAGTGGGTCTTCAAAAGGAAGAGGGCGCAGACGGAAAGGTGGAGACTATAAAGCCCGTCTGGTTGCCAAGGGATATCGTCAATGTTATGGTATAGACTATGACGAGACGTTTTCTCCTGTGGCAATGCTCAAATCCATTCGGATTATGCTTGCGATAGCTGCCCATCTGGACTATGAAATCTGGCAGATGGATGTGAAGACAGCTTTCCTAAACGGAGAGCTGGACGAAGAGGTGTATATGATACAACCTGAAGGGTTTACATCCACAGATGAGTCTAAGGTGTGCAAGCTACAGAGGTCCATTTATGGACTTAAGAGCCATCTCGGAGTTTGAAACA